>NC_081162.1:29016685-29021685 GCF_012432095.1 Onychostoma macrolepis
CTTTACGAAAATCAAAACCAAAACACATTTTGATTGTTCACACTGTCCTAGAATAATGTAGTTAGAGTGGCCTGAAAATGCCCCTGTATGAGTTTGTCTTATATTTCTACATGATATAATCAATATCACATGTTGTTTCAAATATCAGCACGATCGCAGATCGCAAAAAATAGTTCCAAACAAAACATTACATTGTAAGTGAATCCACTTTTTTGAGCAAATCAATGATTCGCTGAAGAGAGTCAGTTGCCTTGCTGCTGAATAAATCAACAGTTTTAATGAATCGTTGAGTAAACTGGGGGAAGTTTGTGAAGTTGGGGGAATATTCATCTTCGTGCTTGAGCATTGCTTGTGGCGTCCCCCAGGGGTCAGTACTGGGTCCGAAGTTATTTTTGCTTAATATAAATGATATTTGTAATGTATCAAAATTAATCAAGTTAGTTTTGTTCGCAGACGATATAAACATTTTACGTTCTGTGGGGGATTTAAAAGAATTATTAGAGACTATTACTTTAGAAATGAGTAAATTAAAAAGGTGGTTTGATTTAAATAAATTATCATTAAATGTTAATAAAACTAAATGTATGTTATTTGTAAACAGTAAAAAGAGTACACAAGTTCAGATACAGATAGATGGTGTGGACATAGAAATTGTAAATGAAAATTAATTTCTTGGGGTGATAATAGATGATAAATTAAGTTGGAAATCTCACATAAACCATGTACATAATAAATTGTCTAGAAGTGTCTCAGTACTGAATAAGGCAAAGCATGTTCTGGACCACAAATCACTCTACATTCTGTATAGTGCATTAATATTACCATACTTAAATTATTGCTCAGAGGTTTGGGGTGATACCTATAAATGCAGACTATTATCATTATCTATGTTGCAAAAAAGAGCAATATGGATAATTCATAAAATTGGTTATAGAGATCATACAAATTCATTATTTTTAAAATCAAGGATATTAAAATTCATTGATCTGGTTTATTTTCAAACAGCACAAATAATGTATAAAAGCAAAAAATAATTTACTCCCTAGCAATATTCAAAAATTATTCCTTGATGGAGAAGAGCGACATCATCTTAGGAGAGAGTGTAATTTTAAGCATCTCTATGTTCGTGCAACATTAAGAAGCTGTTGTATTTCTGTAAGTGGAGTGAAACTGTGATCCAAAGCAGTATAAACGTACGGTTCTCAGAATTCATCAGGAGGAAGAACGGATCTGATTAGGTGCTCCTATAGATTTAGTTATAGTTTTTATTTAGGTTTTGTTTGTATATTTAATGTAAATATACGTAGGAAAGTCAAAAGAGTGCATTAAGACAAAGATGAGATGACAGAGTTATGAAGTTAAGTTGATTATTGTTATCATGAAGTTGATTGGATGATTATTGTTATTGATTACTATTATCACCGTGGAATGGAGAAGGGGTAGGATTAAATAAGCTTATGCTTCTTCCTACTCCTTTTTGGACATGTATAAGTTGAAATTGATTTGTATTGTGTTGTTACTATGTTTATTTACATGTTCGAAATAAACGTTTCAATCAACTTTTAGTCTTGTTTCACATCTGTGACCCTGCAGCACAGAAGCAGTCATAAGCAGCACAGCTATATTTGTAGCAATAACCAACAATACATTGTATGGGTCAAAATTATACATTTTTCTTTTATGCCAAAAATCATCAGGATATTAAGATCATGTTCCATGAAGATATTTAGTAAATTTCCTACCGTAAATATATGAAAACTTCATTTTTGATTAGTAATATGCATTGCTAAGAACTTCATTTGAACAACTTTAAAGGTGATTTTCTCAATATTTAGATTTTTTTGCTCCCTCAGATTCCAGATTTTCAAATAGTTGCATCTCAGACAAATATTTGTCCAACAAACCATACATCAATGGAAAGATTATTTATTCAACTTTCAGATGATGCATAAATCTCAATTTTTTTAAAATTGACCCTTATGACTGGTTTTGCGCTCCAGGGTCACATTTAGTCTTTTAGTTTCATATTTACAGTATAATTTCATTTAAAAAAATATATAAATTCATATTTCAATATTCAAAATATTATTTTAAGAGCATTAATCTCATGTTGCATTATTTATGCAGTTGTAATAATTACAGTGTAAAGTGTAACTTCATCTAAACGCTGCTTCTGCAAAACTGGATTTTACTGACACGGATGTCATTGATTGGTAACAGCCTGCAGTGTCTTCTTATTCTAATTGAATTTATTGATTAAATGTAAGAATGTGAGATAAAAGATGATGCATATATATAACAGGGTTAGAAAACATTGGCCTTATAAAAGAAAAACGTCCTCAGATCAGTTTAAGAGGGCAGATGTCGGCCTTTAATGGAAAAGTTGATTTCTGGCACAGATTATGAAGAATATGAAAAGCTTTGAGTCATCAGTCCAGAACGGGCCAACACACCAGCACCGAAACACACTCAGCAAAATATCATCTAATTACATTAACGATAACATCCCAGAAAATACTGCGACGCAGAACACACAAGTGTTAGACAGGAGCGCGAGGAACAGGAGAGGAGCCCAGCAGTCAAACGAGATGTTTAATTACTGTCTTTATCTGCCGCTGACGGAGAACGAGGTCGCAGCAGAACGAGCGAGGATTCAACAAAGAGTTTCCGCTCCTCCGTGACCCAACCCAGAAAAACAAAGGAGAAACGCCTGCTGCTTGGATGAAGCTTTGAGAACACAGAATAAAGCACAGATTCACGGGAGCGAGCTCCGTCTCTTCAGAGGAGCGCTGTGACGTGCTGAGATCTACCACGGGAAACACGGCGGCTCTTAACGCATTATTACAAGCGTTCATCACGCCAAACAAACACGGAACCGAAACAGAGACAAACGTCAAGAGTTCACAGCAGAATCACATGATTTTCTCGGCTCAGAGTCACACTGACAAACACGTTCTTCAGCCTGCACTGATTCAATCATATGATGCAACGCTCTGAATGTCACTGTAATGTGTCTGTTCTTATCTTATCCGTTACGAGCATGCTTTTAGCAGATGCTTTTATCCACCTTTAAATCTGTTTTAATGCATCATGTGCATCTTATATTCAGGTTATAAAGTGTAACACAGCTTATACAGTTATGAGGACCTTTATAATGCATTATATTGTTTTACCAGAGACATATCTTTAGTGCAAAACAGAAACGCCACAGAAGCCTTGAACTCGCTCGCAGGGATTGATTGCAGGGCTTTAGACCTCTGATCTGCGTTAGAAGAACACACACACACACACGCAGCCACAGCGCCACCATCTGAGCGCCGGAGGAACTGCAGCTCTGTCTCTGTTCACACAGAAAGCACCGGAACGCACGCGCTCCTCCTCTGATCATGGGTCGAGCTGAAAGCTGAGAAGCGTGTGCGTTTACCTCGGTGTCGTCCTCCGTCCGGAGCCCCAGATTGAGGACGGCATGCGGCGCTTTCAGTCTGCTCCGAGCCGATGAAGCCATCTGCAGACCGAGCTGCCAACCCACGAGATCCAGCTGGAAAACACACCAGAAACACACTCAACTTAGGCTTACTTTGAACTCTAATGATTTCTTTAGAAGTTTACAACTACAACACAAGTCATAAACAATGGGACATAATTAAAAGGTGTCCAAAAAATGTAGAAAAATATGTTATTAATATTATGAAGCCAATAATAACACTCTTAATAATAACTGGCTTCTGCTGATATTATTAAAAAAAGTTTTTCACACTAAGAAAAAATGTTTATTTTAAGAACTGATCACTGAAAGCTTCTTTAGGGAACCTAAAATGGTTCTTCTAAGGAATCACTATTTTCACGAGTGTAGAGTCATTAGTCCGATTCAAACTTGAGACTGTTTGTGAGTCTTTCTGACTGATTCATTACAAGGAATCATTTCGAGAGTCATTTGTTCATGATTCAGACTGCACTGTTCACATCTACACTCTTCAGAATAACAATAACGGACCGTTTCCAATACATTATTCAAGAAACTGATCACTGAAAGCTTCTTTGGGGATCCAAAAATGGTTCTGTATCAGATCTGACATGAATGAAGGATCCCATCTTCTCGAATATCAAATGTTTCGCAGGTTCAGACTGGGCAGAGATATCGGTCAGGCCTCAGATTCATGCAAACATCTAGAACTTGAGCGTGAACTCACCTTTTTAGGGGCAAATATCCCGAGTCGGATCTTCTCCACCACATCTGGAGCAGCGGCAGCCCAAACCTGAGCGAACACCTCGGCTTTCTCCGGCTGGACGCTGATGTTGTCCAGCTGCTGTCTGAGAGACGCCGGCTTCAGGTTGTGATACACGGCCTGCAGCGAGAAATCCTCTGCTTCACACATCTGATGATCACGCATTCATTACACCGCGCTCAGACTCAATGTTAACACCAGCTCATTCCTGCAATATCAATATAAATACTAACAAACAAACTATATACTTCTTATTCAAAGAGGCTATACCAGAAGAAAAAAAACATTTCATTTTCTCCAGTACTACTTGTCTTTATTAGTTTTATTTAGTTTGTGCTAGTATCTCTAACAGATCCATTTCAATTTCATCTCGATTCTCTTTTAGGCACTTTCTTAAAATATTTAATATCATGCATTCTGTTGCTTAGGAGGAGATCTTGAAATAAATGTAATTATTTTGTAATTTCACATAATTTAAGCACTTTTCAAGTATCTCTTCATAAACACTCATACAGAAATGTAATATATCACATGTAATATTGCCATATATGTTACCTTTAAGGCCATATATAATTTTGCACACATATATTCTTTGGGTAGATGAATACATAAGTTTATAGCATATATATAAAATTCACATAGTAATGTGTTTACATGTGCATACTGTATGTTAATAATATTCTGTGATGTTTTTTTGTATGTTATTATATGTAGCAACCATATATGTCAGCAATATATATTTTACTTATATATGCAACTTTATTAAAACAATGT
>NC_081162.1:29026685-29034185 GCF_012432095.1 Onychostoma macrolepis
AAACACACAGACACACACTCACACACACACACACACACACTCACACACACAAACACACACTCACACACACAAACACACACTCACACACACGCACACACGCACACACACACACTCAAACAAACACACACTCACTAACACAAACACACACTCACTCACTCACTCACACACACACACACTCACTCACTCACACACACACACACACACACTCAAACAAACACACACTCACTCACACACACACACACACACACACTCAAACAAACACACACTCACTAACACACACACACACACACACACACACACACACACAGAGGACAGAAGAATCAAATAAATACTTCATTGACAGCATCACACAGTGCCTTCATCATCTGTGATGCAACTCAAGATCTGCTGGACTCTGGTAAACACAGTTTCACACTCGTGTGCAGCATTCACTATTTGAAAGACGGCAGGTTTGGCACTTTGATGCTGATGTCCCCGATGTTGATGTTTTTGGGCATCTCTGGCAGGTTCATGTTCTTGACGGCCGACACAGCGCGCGCCGGAGCCCCCGCGATCCCAGCCTGAACACACAAACACACAGTTACACAGAGAACCAGCACAGACCAGCACAAATCAGCACAAATCAGCATAGACCAGCATAGACCAGCACAAATCAGCATAGACCAGCATAGACCAGCACAAAAACAGCACAAATCAGCATAGACCAGCAGTCACGCCATACACAGGATGCAAACAAACGCTCTGATCTCAAAGCTCTGCTCATGCATAACCAGACGGGATGGAAACAGAGTGAAAACTACAGAAGCAGATCGAGCTGCAGAAACTGATCCAGATGAGATGAGACGCAAAAACCCTCACAAACTCAGACTGAGCTCCTCTACAGCCCGTGTTTCATAATCTGATGCTCATTAAGGGATATTAGAGTTAACTGAAACTAGAACTGCAACTAAAAAACATTTAAAAAACATTTTCAATACTTGAAATAAAATAAACGTTAACTATACAAAATAAATTATAAAAAATATTATTTCATTTTAATATAGTTTAATTTGATGTATATATATTAGGGGTGAAACGATACATGTATTCGTACCGAACCGTCACGGTACGGGCATCTCGGTTCGGTGCATGAGGCCTTACAACGAATACAAGCAATTCACCCTCAATCCAGAAGGGGGCGCCCGCAGCAATGCAACGCTGTTTGATAACCGCCAGCAGAAGAACAGCGAATGCTGAGTTGCGCTTGAAAACAAAGCTCCCAGAGAGTGACCATGTGCTGATTCTGAACGCGTCTCTCACTGACAAGGGAGTATACTTTAAAGGCTTGCGCACTCAACTGTTTGCGAAATGGAGCTTTGTGCTCGTGTATCCTACCTCTCTCATTCGGCACAAATCCAAAATATTCCATAATATTTCCATATTTGCAATATAACTATTATTTATTATGTAAATTATAGGCTTTGTACTTCAGTCGCGTTCCAACGTTGACACAGAGGCGTGTGCGCTGATGTTTGATTCACTGTATTTTATTTTGATAAAGTACCAACTGCGCTGTCAAGTTAGCAATGCTGGAACTGATGTGATGTGTTGTGTGTGTGTGTGTGTGTGTGTGTGTGTGCGCGCAAACTGTTTCCTTACACCAGCAGAATAAACACTCCGTCATTTATTCTCTTATTAATAATGCATCATTGTAAAAGGTCTACTTTTATTTGTGTACACTCACAATGAAAACAAAACATTGTGCTTTCGTTAAAATAAAGAAAACAAATAGGATGTCGCTCTCTGCCATCTGAGTTTCCTTTCTGTGAATAAAAAAACTGAAACTCAGCATATATAGGCTACGGTGTCGCACTTTTTTTATCCCCTTGTTTATCTGTTTACTAAATCAAATATATTTCAAGTATTTATTCCTGGTATGTATACATGTACTGCAGATTTTATATATATAACATTATAATTTAATCTAAGTTTTTTTCTTGATGTACCGAAATCGTATCGAACCGTGACCCCCAAACCGAGGTACATACTGAACCGTGACGTCTGTGTACCGTTACACCCCTAATAGATAGATATATATATATATATATATATATATATATATATATACACATACACAGTATATCACAGAAATGAGTACACCCCTCACATTTTTGTAAATATTTGATTATATCTTTTCATGTGACAACACTGAAGAAATGACACTTTGCTACAATGTAAAGTAGTGAGTGTACAGCTTGTATAACAGTATAAATTTACTGTCCCCTCAAAATAACTCAAAACACAGTCGTTAATGTCTAAACCGCTGGCCACAAAAGTGAGTACACCCCTAAGTGAAAATGTCCAAATTGGTCCCAAAGTGTCAATATTTTGTGTGGCCACCATTATTTTCCAGCACTGCCTTAACCCTCTTGGGCATGGAGTTCACCAGAGCTTCACAGGTTGCCACTGGAGTCCTCTTCCACTCCTCCATGACGACATCACGGAGCTGGTGGATGTTAGAGACCTTGCGCTCCTCCATCTTCTGTTTGAGGATGCCCCACAGATGCTCAACAGGGTCTGGAGACATGCTTGGCCAGTCCATCACCTTTACCCTCAGCTTCTTTAGCAAGTGTTTGGGGTTGTTATCATGTTGGAATACTGCCCTGCGGCCCAGTCTCCGAAGGGAGGGGATCATGCTCTGCTTCAGTATGTCACAGTACATGTTGGCATTCATGGTTCCCTCAATGAACTGTAGCTCCCCAGTGCCGGCAGCACTCATGCAGCCCCAGACCATGACACTCCCATCACCATGCTTGACTGTAGGCAAGACACACTTGTCTTTGTACTCCTCACCTGGGTGCCGCCACACACGCTTGACACCATCTGAACCAAATAAGTTTATCTTGGTCTCATCAGACCACAGGACATGGTTCCAGTAATCCATGTCCTTAGTCTGCTTGTCTTCAGCAAACTGTTTGCGGTCTTTCTTGTGCATCATCTTTAGAAGAGGCTTCCTTCTGGGACGACAGCCATGCAGACCAATTTGATGCAGTGTGCGGCGTACGGTCTGAGCACTGACAGGCTGACCCCCACCCTTCAACCTCTGCAGCAATGCTGGCAGCACTCATACGTCTATTTCCCAAACACAGCCTCTGGATATGACGTGCACTCAACTTCTTTGGTCGACCATGGCGAGGCCTGTTCTGAGTGGAACCTGTCCTGTTAAACCGCTGTATGGTCTTGGCCACCGTGCTGCAGCTCAGTTTCAGGGTCTTGGCAATCTTCTTATAGCCTACGCCATCTTTATGTAGAGCAACAATTATTTTTTTCAGATCCTCAGAGAGTTCTTTGCCATGAGGTGCCATGATGAACTTCCAGTGACCAGTATGAGAGAGTGAGAGCGATAACACCAAATTTAACACATCTGCTCCCCATTCACACCTGAGACCTTGTAACACTAACGAGTCACATGACACCGGGGAGAGAAAATGGCTAATCGGGCCCAATTTGGACATTTTCACTTAGGGGTGTACTCACTTTTGTGTGGTTTAGACATTAATGGCTGTGTGTTGAGTTATTTTGAGGGGACAGCAAATTTACACTGTTATACAAGCTGTACACTCACTACTTTACATTGTAGCAAAGTGTCATTTCTTCAGTGTTGTCACATGAAAAGATATAATAAAATATTTACAAAAATGTGAGGGGTGTACTCACTTCTGTGAGATACTGTATATGTTTAATTTAAAAAATACCTAAAAATAAATAAAAGCCTATTCATAATACAGACTGTGATAGTGTGTGAATGGTAGTAAAGTAAGTGTGTTGACGTCACTGAATGGCAGGATTACGTGGTTAATCCGGGGGTCAGCTCCACTGATCAGAATCCAATTAAATGGCGATTAATGATGATTCAGGCCGTTTTCAGCAGAACAGCAGCTGCTCGTGTTTCATCAGAGAAAATAACACTCTTGATTCTGTTCTGCAGCGCTTTGACAAACGTGTAATCAACATTTGCTTACATCTGCTTCCTCATACAGCAGGGTTTGCTTTAATTACATTAAATGAAGACACAGAGTAAGACTAGTTAAAACTGAAACTAACTAATCAGAACAAGTACGCAGCCGGATAAAGACTGACCGCCTGCATGCAGACAAACGCTCTCAGATTCTGATATGAAGACGCTCTTAAAGCGTCCAGACGGTTTGTGAAAGTCTTCATCACTCAGTCAGTCTTTACCCGCCATCTGTTCAGCTGGAGCAGTGCATCATGGGACAGTGCTCAGACAGACACTGAACAACAGGACAGATGAGAATTCTGTACTTACCCTCCAAGTGTGTGTGTGTGTGTGTGTGTACTGGTATATATGGTTTATGAGGACACAAATGTGTATAATAACATGGGTACAACGTAAACATGGTTTATGAGGATGCTTCCTGTGTCCCCGTAACACAAAAGGCTTAAAAAAACATACAAAACGGTGTTTTATGAAATTCAAAAAATGCCTGTAGTCTCCTGTAAGGGGTAGGTTTGGTGTAGGGTTGGTGCAGGGCAATAGCACATACAGTAAGTACAGTATAAAAACCATTACGCCTATGGAGAGTCCCCGTAAACCACAAATGCCAGACAGTGTGTGTGTGTGTGTGTGTGTGTGTGTGTGTGTGTGTGTGTGTCAGTGAGTGTGCGAGTGTGTGTGTGCGTGTGTCAGTGAGTGTGCGAGTGTGTGTGCGTGTGTGCGCGTTTTTGTGAAAAGTCAGGACATAGATGTGTATAATGACGAGGGTATGGCAGGTATTACAAGGTGAAGGTGACATCTCAGGACATTGACCCATGTCCCCACTTTTCAAAACGCTTATAAATCACTCAGAATGAGGTTTTTTTGGGGAAAGTTGAAATGCACAGTCTCCTGTAAGGGGTAGGTTTAGGTGTAGGGTTGGTGTAGGGCAATAGCACATACAGTAAGTACAGTATAAAAACCATTACGCCTATGGAGAGTCCCCACTTTTCACAAAAACGAACGTGTGTGTGTGTGTGTGTGCGTTAGTGTGTGTGTGTGTGTGTGTGTGTGTGTGTGTGTGTGTGTGTGTGTGTGTGTGTGTGTGTGTGTGTGTGTGTGCGCGTGTGTGTGTGTGTGTGTGTGTGTGTGTGTGTGTGAGTGTGTGTGTGTGTGTGTGTGTGTGTGTGTGTGTGTGTGTGTGTGTGTGTGTGTGTGTGTGTGTGTGTGCGCGTGTGCTACAGCTCTACTCTCATCTCTAGAGGATCTGCATGATGTTCACACAGATCTGTTCTAATCTAAGCTGTGATCCTGAGGACCGACAGTCTCACACCGGACACACGCTCTGTCAAGCATCGCAGGAACACTTCACACATGGCTTTAACATGCTTTATATACACTACCAGTCAAAAGTCTCTTCTGCTCACCAAGCCTGCATTTATTTGATCCAAAATACAGCAAAAACAGTAATATTGTGAAATATTTTTTACTATTTAAAAAAACTGTTTTCTATGTGAATATGTGTTAAACTGTAATGTATTTCTGTGATGCAGCTGTATTTTCAGCATCATTACTGCAGTCTTCAGCGTCACATGATCTTCAGAAATCACTCTAATATGCTGATTTACTGCTCAACAAACATTTCTGATTATTATTATCAATATTTAAAACAGTTGAGTACATTTTTTCAGGATTCTTTGATGAATAGAAAGACCCAAAGATCAGTATTTATCTTAAATAAAAAACTTTATACACTATACTTTAAACTTTAAACATTATACACTATTCCATTCAAAAGCTTGGAGCCAGTGTAATTTATTTGGGGATAGAAATTAATACAGTGATTTATAATGTTACAAAATATTTATATTTCAGATAAATGCTCTTCTTCTGAACTTTCTATTCATCAAAGAAACCTGAAAAAATTCTACTCAGCTGTTTTCAACATAATAATAATAATAAATGTTTCTTGAGCAGCAAATCAGCATATTAGAATGATTTCTAATATGTCTGTAAAAATATTTCACAATATTACTGTTTTTGCCGTGCTTTGGATCAAATAAATGCAGGCTTGGTGAGCAGAAGAGAATTCTTTAAAAAACATTAAAAATCTTACTGTTCAATATCTTTTGACTGGTAGTGTATGAAACATCATCTGATGTCTTTCTGAATAAGCTGCTGTGTTGTGGATCTGATGGATCAGGAGATCTGGTCCGTGTGAGCGTCTGTCGGTCCTCAGGGGTGTGTGTGGGGCTCAGCAGTACCTGTGTCTACCTGTCCTGTCTGGGACACTGAAAGATAAAGGTCTGCAGAAAGAGAGAAACGCACAGAGCTGGAGACAGTCAGGAGAGAGTGAAGAGAGACAGTTACAGCAGCTCAAGATCAACACACTTCATCCAGAACCACCGCACGCAAACCCCAGCAAAGCTCCTCAGCCAGCCGCAAAAATAACTCTAGAGAGGAGCCCTTCATATATATGTGACCCTGCAGCACAGCAGCAGTCATAAGCAGCACAGCTATATTTGTAGCAATAACCAACAATACATTGTATGCGTCAAAATTATCCATTTCTCTTTTATGCCAAAAATCATCAGGATATTAAGATCATGTTCCATATATAATTTACAGATATTTTGTAAATTTCCTACCGTAAATATATCAAAACTTGTAGTTGTATCTCAGCCAACTATTGTCCGATCCTAACAAACCATACATCAATGGAAAGATTATTTATTCAGCTTTTTAAAAAATTACCCTTATGACTGGTTTTGTGCTCCAGGGTCACATATTACACATTCATTATATTTTTACTCATTATTTAATGTATGTTTGAATAAATCTGTCATGAAGGCAAGTTTTTATTAAAGCCAAGAGTTATTCAACAACAAATTAGAGTATTAACACTCTTTTGTTGACTAAAACTGCCGCCTGTGCAACTTAAATGCGTGTACAAAGTCTCTGATGAAGGTATATTTTCTGCGTGTGTTTGTCCTCTCGGCGGCGCTGGTGTGCGGAGGTCTGTGATGAATCACTCTCACATCGACTCTGAACACAAACACTTCAGCGGTACGGCTTTTTGCATTGTGACTCTGCTTAAACGCTCTCATAAAGCAGAAAGCCCAGCGTTTACGATCATAGTAGTGTTCATTCTACTGAATTCATTCATATAGAACTATAAATTGTATTAATTTAAATCATAATTTTATATTAAAATTGCACAGATTTTTGATGCAGATTTTAATAAAAAGAAAATCGCTGTCAGGATGATTTTGATTATTGCGTTACAGTCGTGAGAATTTAATGTCAATGCAATGCAAGTCACAATGCAAAAAATCTGTTTTGTTTTTTTTTATGATTTATTTTTGTCTCTTTTGAGGTGAGTAGAGAACAATTTTAATTATGTCCAATGTGTGTGTGTATATATATTGTATATAAGCATTATCTTTGAGTTTGAGGCGAAACATGACGGAGTTTCTCTGAGAGTCACTCTAATGCAATTCAACATCAGAATAAACGCAGCATTATAA
>NC_081162.1:29039185-29094185 GCF_012432095.1 Onychostoma macrolepis
ACACACACACACACACACACACACACACACACATCACTCAAACAAACACACACACACACACACACACTCTCTCTCTCACACACACACACACACACACACACACACACACACACTCACTCTCACACACACACACTCTCTCTCACTCACACACACACACACACACACACACACTCTCTCTCTCACACACACACACTCTCTCTCACACACACACACACACACACACACATCACTCAAACACACACACACACTCTCTCTCTCACACACACACACACACACACACACACACTCACTCTCACACACACACACTCACTCTCTCACACACACACACACACACACACACTCTCTCTCTCTCTCTCACACACACACACTCTCTCTCTCTCTCTCTCACACACACACACACACACACTCTCTCTCTCTGAGTTCCTGTGGCTCAGTGGTAAAGCATTGTGTTAGCAGTGCAAAAGGTTGTGGGTTCAATTCCCAGGGAACGCATATACTGATAAAAAAATGTATAGCCTGAATGCACTGTAAGTCATTTTAGCATCTGCTAAATCTAATGTAATATTTATATAGCACATTTCATACACAATGGTAATTCAAAGTGCTTTACATATAAAAGGAATTCAAATAATCATAAAAATATAACTAATATAACAAACGCAATGACTTCAGTTTTCTCCTTGTTTCTGGCACATCCAGCTGTTTATTTCATCAAAGCATTGGCAGAGGAGTCAATGGGGCTGTAGTCATTTGGAGATAAGGCTGGATAAATCTGCGTATCATCAGCATAGCTGTGAGGGCAATTTGGTTCTTTCTCATTATTTGACTTAGTGGGAGCATATACAGACTAAACAAGAGCGGTGCGAGAACCGAGCCTTGTGGGACTCCGCATGTCATGGACGTCCACTTAGACTTATGCTCTTATACTCACACACACTATATAAATAACACACTACAAAAAGTGCTGTATAAATAATGGTGAAAAAAAAATACTGCATGCACACAGACAAACACACTGTAAACACACACACACACACACACACACACACAGACAAACTCCATACACTGTACACACACTGTGACACTCACACTCAAACGAATTTATACACACACACACACATACACACACACACACACACATGTTTGTTTTAGTGGTTTACGGGGACTCTCCATAGGCGTAATGGTTTTTATACTGTACTTACTGTATGTGCTATTGTCCTACACCAACCCTACACCTAAACCTACCCCTTACAGGAGACTACAGGCATTTTTAGATTTAAAAAAACCCCACCATTTAGTATGTTTTTTAAGCGTTTTGTTTTACGGGGACATAGACAGCTTCCTCATAAACCACCTTCAAATTGTAATATCTCTGTCACACCCATGTTATTATACACATTTTGTCCCCGTAAACCACAAAAACCAGTACACACACACACACACACACACACTGTGTAAACACACACACACACACACACACACACACACACACACACACTGTGTAAACACACACACACACATACTGTACACACACTCTCTCTCTGTGTGTATTTTCTGCGCTCTTCATGGCAAAAATCAAATATTCTTCCATGACAACTGATTTAAGGGCATTTTTCCGTTATCATAATCGATGTGTGGTTAATATTTCAGCTGTTATAATAACAACCCACCACTTTATTTCTCTGACAAATCAGTTGTTCAATTATTTACAGTAACACACGTCATGTAATACACGGTATAACGTGTAAAGCAAACAGATACGTAATTAAGTGATGATAATATTAATAATAATAATAATAATAATTACAATAATATAATAATAATAATGACCAAATGATTTACTCACGTAATGCTCGTAGAATTTTGACATTCGAGGTTTGCCATGATTATTAAATATCAGAATGGCTTTTATCATGTTCCCCGCTGTGGTCGGATCCAGCTGCGGCTGAGGTCGTCGATGTTAGAGACTGATATTCCAATAATCAATAACTAATAATCGCAATCTGACACTCACGCGCACAACAGAGCGGAAGAGCGCACCGGAACCTGTCAACAAGCGCAGCAGAGTGACTTCCGCTACAGTGAGAGCATTCCAATGACGCAGCGACACTGTCAAAATAAAAGTCGTGACAAACTAACATAGACATAATAAATACTTATTATATCTATGACAATCTGAGTTTGACTGGCTGCTCTTAAACATAATTGTTCTTAATACGCAATGCGCAGATATTTAAATAAATTAACTATTCTGTGTAAATGTATCTTAAGTGTACTGTGTATTGCTGTACTGAACTCGAGATGTTCATTTACTGTCCCACATCATGTGGTTAATTGACAAAAAAAGAACATACTATTGTATAAATATTTTTATATGAAATAATGAACATACGAGTATATGTGTTTTATTATGTCATTTTGTTCATGCCTTTTTCTGTATATTGTTATCAGTGAATCCTGTGTCTTGAACTCTACAGATGAAAAAAGAATATTACAAAGAGTTTGGCATTAACAGTAAGATTTCTCTTGTCTTTGTAGTATTTTTATTTATTCACATAACCCGCAACACACATGAACTCTCTCACACTAGGCGCGTTACTGGCCCTAGAGCTGTTCCTCGCTCAAAACAGGGCTTCGGAGTATCGTTTGATTCAGATCGGGACTTCAGAGAGCGTATCATGAATCGATTCAGATGCAGATTTGTGAATCTTTTCATTCAGATCGAGACTTCGGAGGGGGTTCGTGAATCATTTGGTTCAGATTGGGACTTCAGAGCGGATTCGGGAATCTTTTGATTCAGATCAGGACTTCGGAGCGCGTATCGCGAATCAATTCAGATGCAGATTCAGGAATCTTTTGATTCAGATCGGAATTTCGGAGCGGATTTGGGAATCTTTTGATTCAGATCGGAATTTCGGAGCGGATTTGACTTCGGAGCAGATTAGGGAATCTTTTGATTCAGATCGGGACTTCGGAGCGCGTATCATGAATCGATTCAGATGCAGATTCGGGAATCTTTTGATTCAGATCGGGACTTCGGAGCGGATTTGGGAATCTTTTGATTCAGATCGGGATTTCGGAGCAGATTTGACTTCGAGCGGATTTGGGAATCTTTTGATTCAGATCGGGACTTGAGCGGTTGGGAATCTTTTGATTCAGATCGGGATTTTGGAGCAGATTTGACTTGAGCGGATTTGGGAATCTTTTGATTCAGATCGGGACTTGGAGCGTATCGCGAATCAATTCAGATGCAGATTCAGGAATCTTTTGATTCAGATCGAATTTCGGAGCGGATTTGGGAATCTTTTGATTCAGATCGAATTTCGGAGCGGATTTGACTTGAGCAGATTAGGGAATCTTTTGATTCAGATCGGGACTTGAGCGCCGTATCATGAATCGATTCAGATGCAGATTCGGGAATCTTTTGATTCAGATCGGGACTTGAGCGGATTTGGGAATCTTTTGATTCAGATCGGGATTTGAGCAGATTTGACTTCGAGCGGATTTGGGAATCTTTTGATTCAGATCGGGACTTGAGCGGTTGGGAATCTTTTGATTCAGATCGGGATTTTGGAGCAGATTTGACTTGAGCGGATTTGGGAATCTTTTGATTCAGATCGGGACTTGGAGCGTATCGCGAATCAATTCAGATGCAGATTCAGGAATCTTTTGATTCAGATCGAATTTCGGAGCGGATTTGGGAATCTTTTGATTCAGATCGGAATTTCGGAGCGGATTTGACTTCGGAGCAGATTAGGGAATCTTTTGATTCAGATCGGGACTTCGGAGCGCGTATCATGAATCGATTCAGATGCAGATTCGGGAATCTTTTGATTCAGATCGGGACTTCGGAGCGGATTTGGGAATCTTTTGATTCAGATCGGGATTTGAGCAGATTTGACTTGGAGCGGATTTGGGAATCTTTTGATTCAGATCGGGACTTGAGCGGTTGGGAATCTTTTGATTCAGATCGGGATTTCGGAGCAGATTTGACTTCGGAGCGGATTTGGGAATCTTTTGATTCAGATCGGGACTTCGGAGCGTGTATCGCGAATCGATTCAGATGCAGATTCGGGAATCTTTTGATTCAGATCGGGACTTCGGAGCGGATTTGGGAATCTTTTGATTCAGATCGGGACTTTGGAGCGGATTTGGGAATCTTTTGATTCAGATCGGGATTTCGGAGCAGATTTGACTTCGGAGCAGATTTGGGAATCTTTTGATTCAGATCGGGACTTCAGAGCGCGTATCGCGAATCGATTCAGATGCAGATTCAGGAATCTTATGATTCAGATCGGGACTTCGGAGCGGATTTGGGAATTTTTTGATTCAGATTGGGACTTGGGAGCGCGTATCATGAATCGATTCAGATGCAGATTCGGGAATCTTTTGATTCAGATCGGGACTTCAGAGGGGGTTCGTGAATCATTTGGTTTAGATTGGGACTTCAGAGCGGATTCGGGAATCTTTTGATTCAGATCAGGATTTTGGAGCGTGTATTGTAAATCGATTCAGATGCAGATTTGTGAATCTTTTGATTCAGATCGGGATTTTGGAGCGTGTATCGTAAATCGATTCAGATGCAGATTTGTGAATCTTTTGATTCAGATCGGGATTTTGGAGCGTGTATTGTAAATCGATTCAGATGCAGATTTGTGAATCTTTTGATTCAGATCGGGATTTTGGAGCGTGTATCGTAAATCAATTCAGATGCAGATTTGTGAATCTTTTGATTCAGATTGTGACTTCAGAGCGGATTCGGGAATCTTTTGATTCAGATTGTGATTTTGGAGGGGTTTCGGGAATCTTTTGATTCAGATCGGGACTTCGGAGCGGGTTTGCGAATCATTTGTATTTTTCTCAATTTCAATGGTTCGCTGTCGGGGAGCGATGATCTCTGTAAACCCATGAATCATCCAGGTTCACTAAGAGCACGCCTCAGTGGTGAAAGAGGTGAAGAAGTATCATAGTTTTAACCTGATTTCAGACCAGTTTTATACATTTTAAGACATTTTAATGAGACATTTATAATTAAAATTCCCAGGGAAAGCAAGAGCTGATAAAATGTAAAAACTGTAACTTGAATGCAATGTAAGTCGCTTTGGATAAAAGCGTCTGCTAAATGCATACATGTAAATGTAAAATGAATAATAGTAGTTTGGTTATAGTCTCTTATTGGCCTGTTTAGCTCAGCCATCCATAGAAAATTAAACAAGCTCTGAAAATAGATAAAAGAGCAAATATTATACAGATACTTAATATTTAATGGTATTAGATTATTTGTTAATTGCATTCAATACATTGCACATTCAATGGGTTTAAAAGCTGTTTTAATGCGAGTTTTAGTTGCATTTACACCTTTCTGACCAGCGCTTCGAAACAGTGAATCATTTTGTGAAGCAATTTGGTTCAATTGATTCAAAGCTTTAAAATAATAATAGTTTCTCAGGGTTTTTTTTTTTTTTCAGGAAATATGATTGTTTCTTCCAATACTAGTATGAGGTGAAGTGTAATCGCAATATTTAAAAAAAAAAAAAAAAAATCCTATTAAAAATGGCATTATGAGTGTGCATGTTTTGCAAATGAACTGGATTTATTTCACCATGATCCACACGATGGCGTTCGAGCACAAATGCAAACACTTCATGACATAGGACCACTTTAAAAAGCACAATAACATTCTGTAGTTCTAAAACAAATTGTAAGTAAATAAATTAATAAATAGCCTATTTTCTCAGAGTTGATGGGCATTTGTTCACCGGCTCAGTTTATTTTCATGTTATGAATTCTAGAACATCTCTAAAGAATCTCATTAATTTAAGAGTGCCACGTGAGCAGACAAAAAAGCCCTGTTTTTCATTAAAATAAAATATGACTAATATGACGCTTTTATCTTTTTTCCTATATGTTAAGATAATTCAGAGATAAAACTACCGGTAAACATGAAGTTAACAGTATTGTTTGAAGAAAGTTATCCCATTGAATAAAGCGGGTCAATCCAAACTGTAATGGGGGAGGTCCGCTGATAAAAATCAATAAACCAATTAAATTATATTTATTGTCTCTCATATATTCGTTTGTTAAAGCGTTGATGTGTTATTAAAGTCTTCTTCATATCTTAAAGTGCATGTTTACCCGAGAGTTTGCGCAGAACAGCTGTGATCTTGTCCCGCGGACCCCGTGCTCTGCGCCGGTGGTAGCGTCCACTAAAGCGCCGCTGCGTGTATAAAAGCCTGAGCTCGAGCCTCGAACAGCACAGCAGCACAGAAGATGGAGCAGACCGAGCTACCGAAGCCAGAAACCCTGGAGGAGTTGATCAAAACTCTCCACAAGATCTTTGAGAGTGACAGCGTCAATGTGGAGGAGGTGCAGAGCATCATGGAGTCCTATGAAAGTAAACCTCACGAGTGGATGAAATATGCTAAATTTGACCAGTACAGGTAATTATTATCATCATCGTTAACGATATTATTTATTACTGTTAATTATCATTCTCAGGCCGGTATTTCGAGATGGTTCATGTTATGCATTTTGGCTTACAATCACAACAAGGGTTTTGTTTTTTTGTGTTCTTTTGTTTTTAACATAACTGAACAATGCAAACATGTTAATTTTATGATGCATACGTCTGTTTCTCTGAGCATCAAATGTAAATACCAGCAGAAAGCACTGCTGACGCAAACCGAACGTGATCTGGGCTTTAATGAGTTAACTTTTAATCCAAACATCGCTCAAATAATTTTCTTGTTTTAAATCAGGGCGTTACTGGGTCTCGTATAATCACAGGCATGTTATTGCTCGGTTTGCATGAAATGTGCAGTTTTTTCCCTTGTTTTTGAGTGGATGCGCTGTTCTGCGCTCGCTGGAGTTTTGCCTCCGTTGGCGTTGTGCCAGTGGGCGTGGCTTCGCTCCAGGGGGCGGGGCTGACGCGGGCCAATCAGAGCGCGGCTCCTGGCGCACACCCTGCGGTTTCATCAAACTTTCCCAGATAAACACAGTTCTGCATCACATTCCTTCTGCTCTTTCTGGACTGTTCCATGATGCCTCTCTGGGCAGGACTTTCTCATTCACTCACTTTACTCATATCAATATGAATATTACAGTTTTTTTTTTCAGCTGCTTACACATATTTTCAAAATGTGCCTCTTTTTTCAAAACTTTACACACACACATAAAAAATGCAAAATGCCTCACATCTCTTGCAAAACGAAGCACTGCATTCAAAATATCACAAACGCATCTCAAAAGCAAACATTTGTCTGAACACCTTTGCTGTAATATTATAAGTTCGGATATATATCATAAACACACAGTTATTCGAAACATAAAGCTCTTCTTTCATGAGCTGCTGTACGTTTCTGCTCAAGATTGACAGTAATTGGCAGAGAAATGTTGAAAAATTCAAAAGCGAGATTGAAAGCAAACTTTTTTTACTGTAAGCATGTGTGGTACAGTATCACACAGAACGGAGCTCGTGTAGTTGTGTAGATGTGTGTTTATGGATTGGTTGGCGTTCAGTGAAGCACATGTGAGGAGTTACTGTGGCTTTCTGATGACTTGTGTTTGAAAAAGACTGAGAATTAGTGTCTGGTTTTGTGCTTCTGCTGTTTGAGTGACAGCTTTCAGAAACTGAGTCACAAGTAAAGATTGTGTGTAGCAGCTGATGAGAACTGTAATGTCCAACGCCTCCCAACAACAAACAAACAAACAAACAAACAAACAAACAAACAGCAACAGTCGTCATGAATGATCATGAATCCCCAAAATCGGCTCACCGTACAAGAAGGACAAATGTTTAAGAAAAAAACAGTGTTTGCACTGAACGGACTGATTAAAGCCCCTCGTGTCTTTACAGATACACCAGGAATCTTGTGGATGAGGGAAATGGAAAGTTCAACCTGATGATTTTGTGCTGGGGTGAAGGACACGGCAGGTAACGTTCATGTCGAAAATCACATGTTGTGTTCGCTCTGTATTTATCTTTCAAACTGCAGAAGCCTGGAATCACGAGCGGATCAATGACTGAACGTGCGTCAATGAATTAGAGATATTAACAGACAGATAACGGCCTGATAGTAGAGTCCAATGTCTTGTGATTAGTCAGGTCATAAAAGACAGATAATACACGCAAAGCCTTTAATAAATGCACAGTGTAGCAGATTAAATAATGCTGTCACCTCATAAAAGCATAAGCAATTATTCGCTGTGGAATATGAACAAAAAAGGAAGAAAATAGTGTGTCAGGATGCCTGATTTGTTGTTAAAATGAGCTAATTTGCAACTAATATATAAGTATAATCAGATCGGCTGTGTGATTCATTTCAACTAATTTGTTTAAAAATCTTGTCTAGATGAATCTGGTATAAGAGTCATAGAAGAAAAGAGGTTCTGAACATTAGACTGTGTCTTGCTTCATTTGATTTTTCTGAGCATTTGTGTTATGATTTACAGAAGACACCCATTAAAATGTCATTCAGTGTAAGAATAGCCAATATACCAAAAATCTTTTCAGGCTTATTTACAACCAGAATATGGAAGGCCGTTTCTGCCACTGGATAAACAATTAAAAAGGTAATTGCAACTTTTTATCTCATAATTCTGATTTTTTTTCTCCGAATAGCGAGATATAAACTCACAAATGCGTGTTATAACATCATAATTGAAAGATATAAACACACAATTATAAGAAAATAGTCCCTTTTCTTTAAATCTGTGACGCAAAGCCAAGGCACTCGAGAATTTATATTAAAACGTCTTTATTATCTCATGACTTAAACATTAAAAATAAGTCTCAGATGAGCGCACACCTACACGTTGCGGCTAATATGCCTTCATCAGGGTGTGGAAAATTGATTGTGAAGTCATGTGACTGTCATGTGATCAATGATTGTTGTATAAGAGACTCTGAGCCTGCGTCCCAATGTGCATATTATCCATCCTAAATTCTATCAGACATTAGTCATTTTCAATACTATTTAGGGCAGATAGGCTGGATAGTATGCACATTGGGACGCAGGGTCAGTGTGTTCATTTTCCACACCCTGATGAAGGAGGTGTGCGCTCATCTGTGACTTATTTTTAATGTTTAAGTCATGAGATAATAAAAGCTTTTTAATATAAATTCCTTGGCTTTGCGTCACAGATTTATAAGTTGATAAGTTTTCCCTTGTCCAAAGCACCGAGATATTAGAGTTTTGCATCCCAGTAGCCCTCTTTTGTTTTGCATTTTTGTGACTAGTCCCTTTTCTTCAGAACTCTGAGAAAATAAATCAGAATAGCGAGGAAAAAAAGTCAGAATTATGAGATAAAAAGTCACAATTACCTTGTTTTCTTCCATACCAGAATAATTAATTATATTACAAGACTCTTTATTTAAAGATCACAGTGAACAGTCATTTTAAATCTTTCCCAATTTCCTTTAAACCACTAGATTTTACCCATTTGTCAGTTTTTAATCACTTAAAGTATATAATCAAATTTAGTATGATTATATATTTTAGAAAGTACAGGTCAGGATAAGCATGTTGTTTAATTCTTACGTATTTGTTATGTTAATGAACATTATTTTACCCATATTTTATTTTCACAGTGGACACGTTAATATTCTTTCTGTGTATATAAAATCACTTTTGTAAATTTAATTTAATGTGGACACTTGTTTTGTCTTTGACACATTGTAACTTAAAGAATGAAGATGAAATGGGTTCAATTAATTGGTTACACTTTATTTTAAGGTGTCCTTGGTACAGTGTAATTATATATTTAAGTACTGAGTAATATTAATTAACTACATGTACTTACTACATAGTTATGATTAGAATTAGGGTTTGGTTTAGGGTTACTTGCATGTAATTATGCATAATGTATTGTTATTATAATAGTAAGTACATGTATCATGTAACAAGGACACCTTAAAATAATGTGTTACCAATTATTTCAGAGTTAAAGTAATGGAAAGTAAAGTAATTTACTTTTTCAAATAATTAACGCCAGTTACTGTGTTTCTCATGTATTGAGTGACAGCTCTGGGGTTGCCATGTTGAGAGAAATCAGGAGTAAGAACATGATCTTACTGTAGTTCTAGACTAAATATCAACATCTCACCTGCACAAAAACACATTCAGTGTTCCTCAAAACCAGTAAAAACAGCCAAATGCAAACTCAGAATATTATACAAACCTGCAATAATTAAATGTTAAATAAGACAAATATAATTTATGTATTTAATCCAATTTTATTAATCAATGTCTTTGCTGCTGACCTTTGATCCATACTAAGCAAAAATGACACATTTTAGTTATTGCTGAATAGTGTTGATCTTTCTTCTCCTGCGTCATATTCTTCATGTGATTAGTTTGAGCGGCGTCCTCTACTGTACAGACGTGAATCTACATCTCCTTCAGTCTGAGGCGCATTCAATTCACTTTTGGTGTGAAAGGGCTTTTATATTTGTGAAGAAGAACTTTTTATATTAAAAACAAACAAGCAAGCCCTGCCCAGATTTAAAAAGTAACTCAAAAGTAACTCATCGCATCACTTTCTATAAAAAGTAACACTTTCTATAAAAAGTTACTCAAAAGTAATGCGTCGCATCACTTTCTGTAAAAAAAAAAGTAACCCAAAAGTAACTCATCGCATCACTTTCTGTAAAAAGTATCACTTTCTGTAAAAAAGTAACCCAAAAGTAACTCATCGCATCACTTTCTGTAAAAAGTAACTCAAAAGTAACTCATCGCATCACTTTCTATAAAAAGTAACACTTTCTATAAAAAGTTACTCAAAAGTAATCGTCGCATCACTTTCTGTAAAAAAAAAAGTAACCCAAAAGTAACTCATCGCATCACTTTCTGTAAAAAGTATCACTTTCTGTAAAAAAGTAACTCAAAAGTAACTCATCGCATCACTTTCTGTAAAAAGTATCACTTTCTGTAAAAAGTAACTCAAAAGTAACTCATCGCATCACTTTCTGTAAAAAGTAACTCAAAAGTAACACTTTCTATAAAAAGTAACTCATTGCATCACTTTCCATAAAAAGTAACTAAGTAACCCAATTAGTTACTTTTTTAGGGAGCAATGCAATATTGTAATGCATTATTTTAAAAGTAACTTTCCCCAACACTGGCCATGACCGCATACAGTGCACTATAGAAAGCAAGAAATGGTTATTGATGTGCTGTGTTTCTGAGTTGGCCTGTGTTTGGCGTTATTGCAGCAGCATCCACGATCACACAGACTCGCACTGCTTCCTGAAGCTGCTCCAGGGTCAGCTGAAGGAGACACTCTTCGACTGGCCTGACCGCAAGCTTCAGGCCGGCATGCAGCAGAAGTCCCAGCAGGTGCTGCTGGAGAACCAGTGCGCCTACATTAACGGTGAGAGATGATGCGAGACTCGACGGAGCGAGGCTGACTGTGTGTTTAGACGAGTCTGACGATGAGCTCGGTGTGTTTCAGACTCCCTCGGGCTTCATCGGGTGGAGAACGTGAGCCACACGGAGACGGCCGTCTCTCTGCACCTCTACAGCCCACCCTTCCAGACCTGCCAGACGTTTGACCAGCGCACCGGACACCACAACAACGTCAGGATGACCTTCTGGAGCAAGTTCGGCGAGAGGACGCCGTATGTAAGTCATCTTCATGCCCTGCAGCAGCTGTGTTTCCACTCTACAGAAAAATAAATATACTTAAATGTATTTGAAATACATGAAGTATGCTACAAATACATTTACATATTTATGTGCTTAATAAAAATACCCTGCAATTGTATATAAACTGGAATACTTAAGGTCTGCTAAATTGGAACAACTAATTTAATGCACTTTAATTGTGCTGAAGTCCAACTAAAGATATACTGAAGTATATTTGATTGTGCTAAAGTGCAACTATTGCGAGTATACTTCAGGTGCACTTTAAATATCTTGCATTTAAAGACTGATATTATTCAAAGATCATACAATCCTCATCAATAGTGACACTAAAACACATTTTACGCTTAATATTAAGAAATGTGCATTGTGCACAAATAGTTCTCTAAACAAAGTTTAATTATAACTTTGATTTCAGTAAGTCTCGAGCGGTATGTCAATAAATATGTTATTAGATTTGAAGTATACATAGTATGAATTAAATGCATTTTAAATGTATGACTTTTTCACTTGCCAATTTTGGGATGCTGCATAGAAAAATGCTGGATGGAAATGCCAAGATGTGCATAAAATCTTAAAATGTTCATTAAAAACTCAACTAAGATGGATAATTTTTTAGCTGATAAGAAAATGTGCATAAACTAGAAACTTGACCATAAACTACGGTGGAAGCTCATGAACAGATCATATGATAACTCACTGCACAGCATCGCAAACTTTGTTTTAATAGTTCTGAAATACTTGAGCGAAACTGGTCACACTTTATTTTAACGTCCAATTCTCACCATTAATACACTATGAATTATGCATTAATAAGCTTTATTAATAGTTAGTAAGGTAGTTGTTAAGTTTAGGTATGGCGTAGATAAGGGGGTAAAGAATGTGCTCATGCAGAACATGTGCTTTTTAAGTACTAATAAACAGCCAATATGTTAATAATTAGCATGCTAATAAGCAACTAGTTAATAGTGAGAATTGGTCCCTATACTAAAGTGTTCCTGCAGAACTCATAAAAAAAGATTGTGTATGATTAGCTGTTTCAAAGATCACGCTTCCAAACATCAGGCATCTGAACGCAAGATAACGTGACGGCGTTCGTTATAGTGTTTCAGCTGGAGCAAGCCATTTATTATGTGAGGAAAAAGCTTTCGTTTTTATCATTGATTCTTTGAAAACATGGGATGAAAGTCATGCTTATTTAAAAATGTTTTATGCCATATTCAGATTTTCCACGCAAGTTAAATTCGAAACTTTGGATGAAACACTCAACGCGTGAATGCAAATTCACTTAAAGAAATTAACCTCCAACACAGGGTTATTATTAAAGCAAACTTATACTAAAACAAAACAAAAACTAAATCAGTTACTTGAAATTAAATGGATGTTAACTGAAATACAGAAGTAATTAAATGTATTTTATTTCAGCAAGTTAACAAAACATAATTTCTCATTTTCATTTAGTTTAATTTAGTGCAGCAAAACGATTAATCGCATTCAAAATAAAAGTTTGTTTACATACTGTATGTGTGTGTACTGTGTATATTTATTATGTATATATAAATACACACATGTGTATATTTAAAAAAATATATTTGTGTATATATATATATATATATATATATATATATATATATATTTATACTTGTATATAACTTATACATATTTTATATATAAATTGAACATATTTTTCCTTAATATATACATGTATGTGTG
The DNA here is from genome assembly GCF_012432095.1 of Onychostoma macrolepis. Lineage (NCBI taxonomy): Eukaryota > Metazoa > Chordata > Actinopteri > Cypriniformes > Cyprinidae > Onychostoma > Onychostoma macrolepis. The sequence goes on from NC_081162.1 coordinate 29,052,541, forward strand.
TATTTATATATACACAGTACACACACATATATACATCATAAACCTTTATTTTGAATGCGATTAATCGTTTTGCAGCCCTAGTTTAAATTGATGTACTAAAACTAAAATTGCAATAAAAATGAATAAAAAGCATAAAATGATTAAAACTGAAATTAACATATAATTCAAACCTATAATAGTATGAATGAAATGGTGACAGATGAATGTGAGTGAATCCCGGAGCTGTTTATTAGGAGTTAATGTTTGTTGATCAGCGGAGAGGCTGTAAAGCTGTTATCGGTGTATTAGCGAGTGCTGTAATTCACTCGATCCTGACGTTTGTGATGTTGTGCTGCGTTCAGTCAGAAAGAACTGCATGTTCTCTGGGTTCGGCCAACATTCCTCCTCTCTGCACACAAAGCCTGCGGCGCTCCGGTGACGTCGCGTCTGTTCGCCGCAGATGTGTGGAGCTCAGAATGTCTTCCACATGTGCTCCGCATCGGCCAAACACACCGCACTTATCTGCACTCGCAGCTTGCATAAGTTTACTTTGACCAAAGCGCTGTCTGGACACAATATTTCAACATCAGCCTGTACTTTGATAAGATAAGATGCCAGCTCATCTGCTTTCAACTGCGTCTTTATCTGTTAGTTTTGTTTTCAGCTGCTCGCACACATTTTCAAAAACTTTTTTTTTCTTTTTCAAAACTTCACACACAAATCCAAGAATTGCGCACAAAATGCAAAATGCCTCGCATCTCTTGCAAAATGAAGCACTGCGTTCAAAATATCACAAACACATCTCAAAAGCAAACACCTTTTGCCGTAATATTACAGGTTTTTTCTCAGCTGCTTCCACACTAAACTCGTCTTGACTCGTCACAGTTTCTGAAAACACAACACACAAGTCTCTGTGACGCACCCAAATCTAACAGGAATTAATATTATGGCAAAGGTGTTTGCTTTTGAGATGTGTTTGTGATATTTTGAACGCAGTGCTTCATTTTGCAAGAGATGCGAGGCATTTTGCATTTTGTGCGCAATTCTTGGATTTGTGTGTGAAGTTTTGAAAAAGAAAAAAAGTTTTTGAAAATGTGTGCGAGCAGCTGAAAACAACTGATTCCTTTTAGATTTTTGTGAGTTACATAGAGAATTGTGTTTTATGAAATTGAAAGCCGAGTCAGTGTATTGAGCGTCAGCTCTCAGAAATTGTGTGATAAGTAAAGATTTAGTGTGAAAGAACTGTAATTGTGCTGTTTTTAAGGCTTGTGTGGTGTTTTGTCTTACAGGAAAGCACCGTTTCACAGGAGAACAACTGAGACGAGAGAAGCACGACGGCGCTCGATGGAAACTTACACATTAAATTAAAACCGCAGTGATGTTTAAATCTTGATCCAACTCTTTTTAAGATTCGCAGAGGACAGTGTGAAGAGGGTGTCGCTGGTAATTCAAGTCTCTTAATCGTGGCCTAGTTTAGCTCGGCCGCAGGCCTGAATAGACGCATTAGTCCAGCCGTTCTCCCAGCATTCCTGTGTAATCACGCTTTTGTACTGTTATGGGACGAGAGTGTGTCATTTATGAGAAGAATCTGTTTGTTGGCCGAATGAAAGCGCTGTGCTGAATCCAGCTCCAGCAGAACACAGCACTTGCTCTCCGTCTCCACGCGCTCTTTTATTGCCTTTCCAGATCAGCCTCGACTAGAAGAGCTTGTTTATCAATCTTGCCGTCGGTAATCAATGTCTTGTGGAACAAATATGGTCTTTGCATTTGTAAACTGGAGCTTTTATTTAAAATGGACCTTGAATCTAAGCTGGAAATTCATTTTTGTCTTAACATTGAAGTAAATAAAATGTTTCCCAAATGTTGTTTTTTGTGTGTCTCTGCATGAATTGACACTAGAGACTACTACAGATCTGATTTGAGCTTTTATGCATTTTATCCACAGGGACTTAATTAAAATGATGAGTTCTTGATTTCACAGGGAATCGAATCATTTCCTGTTCATGAATCAGATGAATCTACTAAAAGATTCGTTTTCATCCTTGTTTCTCAAATGTGCATTTGCTTAAAGAAATGAACCTCCAACACGGGCAACTAAAATCGTCAACTGAAATAAAATAATATATAAATTAAAAAAACTTGAACTTATTTTATTTCAGCTAGTTTCCAAGAAAACATTTGATCATTTTCATATTGTTTAACTTTTGGTACTAAAACTGAAACTATATAGACATATTTAAAAGCAACAAAAAATAATTAAAATTGCATGAACGCAACAAAATGACTAAAATGTAACTTAACAAAACTTTTTTTTTTAAATGTTAACAAAACCTTAACTAAAATGTACATGAAAGCAGAGAATAAGAACTAATTCAAAATATGAACAAAAAATATAATAGTATCTCTGTGTTCATTCTTTAAGCCTCAGCGTGAATGGTTAAAATCGGCCTGCATTGACGCAGGTGAATCATGCGAGTGAATTATGAATTGAATTGTCTTCTAATGCTTTAATAAAGAGTGAATGAAGTGGATTCTGCAGCGATGATCTGAACAGACTTCCAGGACTTTCTGAGCTTCGTGTTGAAGCACGTCTGCAGGCGTCTGCCAGATTCTTCCTTCACACAAGAAGCTCCTATAGATCATATTTCCCATGATGATGGCCAGGAACGAGCGCACAGCTGCAGGGAGAAATGAGAGAGATTATCACGCAGAAAAGCATCAATTCAGTGAAAAACAATGCAGATTTCTATCATTAATGCAACACACACTGAAGAAAAACTCCTGAAGTGCACTTAATGTCAGACCTGTGCTCGTGTTTTGTTGTTTTCTCTCCACGTGCTCCGTGACCTAGTTTTCCCTCGTGTCTGATTGTATCATTTGTTTCACCTGTGTTTCCTTAATTATGCTCATTAGTTCATAACATTTGTCTGAACACCTTTGCTGTAATATTATAAGTTCGGATATATATCATAAACACACAGTTATTCGAAACCTAAAGCTCTTCTTTCATGAGCTGCTGTACGTTTCTGCTCAAGATTGACAGTAATTGGCAGAGAAATGTTGAAAAATTCAAAAGCGAGATTGAAAGCAAACTTTTTTTACTGTAAGCATGTGTGGTACAGTATCACACCGAACGGAGCTCGTGTAGATGTGTAGATGTGTGTTTATGGATTGGTTGGTGTTCAGTGAAGCACATGTGATGACTGATTAAGGAAATCAAGATACTTTTTTTGCGTTACATCGAGAATTGTGTGTTGTGTTTTGCAAAAACTGTTTTATGAAATTGAAAACTCAAAGTCTGAGAATCAGTGTCTGGTTTTGTAGATTTGGTGTGTGCTTCTGCTGTTTGAGTGACAGCTTTCAGAAACTGTGTGACGAGGAAAGATTTTGTGTGTAAGCAGATGAAAAAAACTGTAATATTGTGCCAACAAAATCAACACGGCGGGAACCTTGATCCCGCTGAACACAGTCACGTATCTCCGCACAGCTACAGCAGAAGCAGAGCATTCACTCAGAGCATTCTGGGAGACAGACCGCTGTTTGTCTGTCTCTGACCTCAGCTGCAAGGGTCACGAGAAACACTTTCATGCGTTTCATAACCTCATTCACACTCGTATGTTTTTAGCTCCACTATCACTATCATATCTGTGAAAACAGCCATAAAACATTACGACTGCGTTTATCTGCGTTTATCCTTCATTGTCTCTTCCTCAGAAACTGGAACAAAGGTGGAAGACATTAATAACCGCACACAGGAATAACTCATCAGCAGATAACTGAAGATAATTATTGATCCGTCTTTATCTGTTCATATCTGCAGAAATAACAAACATTCACACTGTTTGTGTGCTTCCAAAATCATCAGATCATCTGCCGCTCTGTGTGTGTGTGTGTGTGTGTGTGTGTGTGAGAGTGTGTGTGTGTGTGTGTGTGTGAGAGTGTGTGTGTGTGTGTGTGTGTGTGTGAGAGAGTGTGTGTGTGTGTGTGTGTGTGTGTGTGTGTGAGAGTGTGTGTGTGTGTGTGTGTGTGTGTGTGTGTGTGTGTGTGTGTGTGTGTGTGTGTGTGTGTGTGTGTGTGAGAGAGTGTGTGTGTGTGTGTGTGTGTGTGTGTGTGTGTGTGTGTGTGTGTGTGTGTGTGTGTGTGTGTGTGTGTGTGTGTGTGTGTGTGTGTGTGTGTGTGTGTGTGTGTGTGTGTGTGTGTGTGTGTGCGCGTTTTTGTGAAAAGTCAGGACATAGATGTGTATAATGACGAGGGTATGGCAGGTATTACAAGCTGAAGGTGGCATCTCAGGACATTGACCCATGTCCCCACTTTTCAAAACGCTTATAAATCACTCAGAGTGAGGTTTTTTTGGGGAAAGTTGAAATGCACAGTCTCCTGTAAGGGGTAGGTTTAGGTGTAGGGTTGGTGTAGGACAATAGCACATACAGTAAGTACAGTATAAAAACCATTACGCCTATGGAGAGTCCCCACTTTTCACAAAAACGAACATGAGTGTGTGTGTGTGTGTGTGTGTGTGTGTGTGTGTGTGTGTGTGTGTGTGTGTGTGTGTGAATGAGCAGTGTTGGGGAAACGCATGCAAGTAACATGAGTTACATGATCAGATTACTTTTTACAGTAACTAGTAAAGTAACACATTAGTTTTAAAGTGAGTTATTTTTCTAATAAGTGACTCCAGTAGCTTTGTTCCTCGTGTGCTGACCGACGGATCTGTCCTCGTGTCGAGAGGAATCCGGAGTGAGTGCAGAGCGCTGTGTGAATATGATCTCACTCCTCGCACCGGCTCAGAAACACATTCAGTATTCCTCAAAATCAATTAAAATCACATACACTGATAAAAATGATTTTGTGGTGAAGTAAACACTACAGAAAAACAAATGTAGTTTCTACATTAAATAATTTAGTTCAGGCAAGAATTTAAATAAAAGAGTAAATTCAATATTAGTACTCAATTTAAGCTTGTAGAATTTAAAGTTTGAACTTATAAATATATTTTACTTGGAATTGTTTGTTATTTTTACAAATATTGTTTAAGTAAATATCAAGGTCATGATCGTTGTTCCCATCATGCACTTGGGCATGAATAATTTTTTTTTGCTGTTTTGGAGATGTATTTAGGTTGTTTTGTGGTTGCTTTTGTAGTTAGGTTAAGTAGCTTGCTGTTTTGTGACATACTCGAACACTATTCACTGATCGTCACCGTCATCGTGTATCATGTGCCAAGTATTCAGGTCTCTGTGTTCATTCAGTTAATAACTGTATTGAGTCGACATATCACCTTAAAATGAATAACAAGCAGTCTGCTTGCTTACATACGTGCTTGGAACTTAACCACATGCTAAATTTAACTTCTTATTTTTTTCAGGGTATGTTATAAATGTCCTTTATGTGTTTAAACCCAGTGTATTAATCAGTGTCTTCGCTGCTGACCTTTGATGATTCAATTCAACATACTAATAAGCTAAATATATAAATGAATACAAATATTGCAAAAAAGGTATTGCTGAAAGCCTCTACGTGAATCTACACTTCCTTCAGTCTGAGGCTCATTCATTTCACTTTTTGGTGTGAAAGGGCTTTTATGTCTGACAAAAATTAGCTTTTTAGTAAAAAAAAAAAAAAAAAGTTTTTTTATTGGAAACAATCAAGCAGATGAGATGAGAAAAAGTAACACAAAACTAACACAATGTATTACTTTCCATAAAAGTAAGTAAGTAATGCAGTTAGTTACTTTTTTAGGGAGTAACGTAATATTGTAATGCATTACTTTTAAAAGTAACTTTCCCCAACACTGGGACAAATACACAACAGAGACAGTGAGATAAGCGTGTGTGTGTGTGTGTGTAAAGGTTTATATGGTTTATGAGGACACAAATGTGTATAATGACATGGTTTTTACATCATAAACATGGTTTATGAATCTTTCTGTGTCCTCATAACTGGCTTAAAGACCGTACTAAATGGTGTTTTTGTGAGAATCTAAAAATGCCTGTAGTTTTGTGTGAGGTGTGGGTTAAAGTGAGGGGATAGAAAATACAGTAGAGTACAGTAGAATGCATATGGAATGAACACATGAAGCATGGAAACCCAATGTGTGTGTGTGTGTGTGATATGGTACAGTAGTTGTGTGTCATTAATAAGACAGACAGCTGTTTTTTTCTCGAAGGAATTCAAGCGGAAATCAGCAGGATTTCAGTCGTCTTCATCATAGAGTCACAGCTCCAAAAATCACAAAACAAAAATGTGATTTTTAAGGACACTGAGCAGATGAGGGATCAGGAATAATAACACTAATCAGCAGACGTCATCAGTAAATCTTCATCTCATCAGCAGGTCTGACTGTGTGGATCTCTCGGATCGTATCATTCAGATTTCCAACAAAGTCAACAGAACAACAAACAATAAACGGATGATTCACAGAGAAAACCTCCGTGATGAGGATGAGGGCTTTTATTGTTTATTTATGGAACGTATAATGTATTTTATGAGAGTGTAAATGTGTCCATTAACCCAGAAACTGTGAAGCGTCCGGCGTAAATGCAGCATGAAGCACTGCGAGCTGTGACCTGTGACCTGAGAGCTGAGGTCACCAGCAGCACTGCAGAGCTCTGTGAGGAATTCCAGTCAGGATTTAGATCGTATCATAGTACTGAGACTGCTCTCATTAGAGTTACAAATGACCTGCTTCTATCATCTGATCGTGGTTGTATCTCTTTATTAGTTCTACTGGATCTTAGCGCTGCGTTCGACACTATCGACCACAACATTCTTTTGAATAGACTACAAAACTTTGTTGGCATTAGTGGAAGTGCCTTAGCATGGTTCAAATCGTACTTATCTGACCGCCATCAGTTCGTAGCAGTGAATGAAGAGGTATCATATCGATCACAAGTGCAGTATGGAGTACCTCAAGGCTCAGTACTAGGGCCGTTACTTTTCACGCTTTACATGTTACCCTTGGGAGATATTATCAGGAGACATGGTGTTAGCTTTCACTGTTATGCTGATGATACTCAGCTCTATATTTCTTCGCGGCCCGGTGAAACACACCAAATTGAGAAACTAACGGAATGCATAGTCGATATAAAAACTGGATGACGAGTAATTTTTACTGCTAAATTCTGAAAAACAGAGGTGTTAATTATCGGACCTAAAACCCCACATGTAACCTAGAACATTATCTAACACTTGACGGCTGCTCTGTCAATTCTTCTTCATCAGTCAGGAACCTAGGTGTGCTGTTCGATAGCAATCTGTCATTTGAAAGCCATGTTTCTAGCATCTGTAAAACTGCATTTTTCATCTCAAAAGCATATCTAAATTGCGACCAATGCTCTCAACGTCAAATGCAGAAATGTTAATTCATGCGTTTATGACCTCAAGGTTAGACTATTGTAATGCTTTATTGGTGGTTGTTCTGCACGCTTGATCAACAAACTACAGTTAGTCCAAAATGCAGCAGCTAGAGTCCTTACTAGAACCAGGAAATATGACCATATTAGCCCGGTTCTGTCAACACTGCACTGGCTCCCTATCAAGCATCGGATAGATTTTAAAATCTTGTTAATTACTTATAAAGCCCTGAATGGTTTAGCTCCTCAGTACTTGAGCGAGCTCTTATCGCATTATAGTCCTCCACGTCCGCTGCGTTCTCAAAACTCTGGCCGTTTGATAATACCTAGAATATCAAAATCATCCTTTTCCTATTTAGCACCCAAACTCTGGAACAGTCTACCTAACACTGTTCGGGAGGCAGACACACTCTGTCAGTTTAAATCTAGATTAAAGACCCATCTCTTTAGCCTGGCTTACACATAACACATTAATACGCTTCTATTATTCAAATCCGTTAAAGGATTGTTAGGCTGCATTAATTAGATCAACCGGAACCGGGAACACTCCCCATAACACACGATGTACTCGTTACATCGTCAGTTGAATGGCATCTACGCTAATATTTGTCTGTTTCTTTCCTAGTCTGTTTCTCAGTCCGTATCCGATCAGATGGTGGATCAGCACCAAGAGATGATGTCTACAGCCCTGATCGTCAGCGGAGACCAGGACACCCAGATGACCCCAGAGATATATCCCCAGATATATCAACCAAAAATAACAAAATAACTAAAATATAATAAAATACCTAACTACATAATACTACTATTGTTAGAAATTGCAACAAAATTAAAATAGAAATATAAACTTTTGAACTGCGGGTTTCGTCTGGTCAGAGGAGAACTGACCCCCGACTGAGTCTGGTTTCTCCCAAGGTTTTTTTCTCCATTATGTCTCAGAGGGAGTTTTGGTTCCTTGCCGCTGTCGCCTCTGGCTTGCTCAGTTGGGGACACTTAATTTCTAGCGATTATCACTGATTTGATTGCACAGATACTATTTAAACTAAACTGAGCTAGACAATGACATCTCTGAATTCAATAATGAAATGCCTTTAACTGAAAATTGAGTGTTTAATCTTATCATTATACATTACTGACACTCTATCCTCCAATTTGATACTGTTAAGTGCTTTGACACAATCTGTATTGTAAAAGCGCTATATAAATAAAGGTGACTTGACTTGACTCTGTGTGAGACGCTCGTTCTCAGGGAAGCTGCTAAAGGAAGCTTGATTTGTTGCTAAAAGCTGCTAGATGGCATTGTGACGTCATTATTTAAGACTGTGTCACTAAATCTCAACAATAAAAAATATATTTGATATATATGTTCATTTATATTTGTTTGTAAAATACTATAAATGCATAATATAATATTAAAATATATATAAAATTAAAATTTATTTATTTATTTATATATAATATTTAAAATACATAAAATATTTTAAATGCAACATTGAATTATTGAATACTTACCCTACACATTTTTGTACGATTACAGTTTAATATTTGTATTATTATTATTATTATTATTAGCTAGTAATCTAGTAAACATTCTGAACAATTACAGTTTTAAGCAGTGTATTGGTAGTTATTAGTATGCTACAATCTAAAGTCTGTAAAAATAGGGAACAATCTACTATGTTAATTTAGAGGAATTTTCCATATTGATTTTTCTTGCAATGTAAATTACGCATTGTGTTTAGTGTTTTCAGGTTACAGCAGATAATGGATAATGTCCCGGAAAATTACTAACTTTTCCATTTTTCTACATATATATATATATTTTTACAGTGTACTAACTGATCAACAATCACAGGTGCAAGCTACTAACAAGGTGTATCATAAATGAACAATTATTAAATTATTAAATTGTTGTTATTATTATTATTCAATTGAACAATTTGCAAATAGCAGCTAACTTAATTCACTTGATGTGTGTCCTGCTAGTCATCTTTGGTTTCCTCTTTTAATTTAGATGAAAAAAATGTGTCCCTTTTATTGTTTAAGTCACTTATCAAAAGTTGCAAAAAGTTACCAAATGAATTTTTAAAAGCTACATTTGTTGCTAGGTGCTTTTGGAAGAAAAGGTTGCTAAGTTGGCAGCACTGTAAACGCACATGTTGCTCGAGCTGTTGTTGGAGGTGTGTTTCTGGGGGCAGCAGGCTACGGCTCAGATGCCACATCATCATCATCAGCAGCATCATCAGCAGCATCATCACTGCTCAGGTCTGCCGGATGCTGCTCTCTGCTGGGCGGATGGTCCTTCAGCTCACATGCACACGCTTCGGCTTCATGCTACATTCTACAAACAAAATTAACAATTTTGAAGAAAAAAAAACGGGACGACCAAACAATACATAGCGATTAAAATTCAAAAGAGAGAGAGATAATACATTAAAAATAAATAAATAAATAAATGAGAAGAAAAATAAGCAGATCACATAACAATAAACATAACAATCTTTCCTACAAAACATAAATTAATTAGCCTATTAAATAAAAAATTATACAAAAACACCAAAAAAAAATGTATTAAAAGATTTAATATCGTCTTTAATGTGAGAAAACTGGGGGTAACTTCATAATCTTGCGTTTGTGGTTAACAATTTTAAAACTGCGGAAAAGCCACGTTGACGTTTTGTGACGTAGTTACGCACGTACGTGCAATGACAGGCGTCAAACAACTTCCTGCTTCCGGTTCGCTTTCGAGGTAAGCCGCACTCATCACTATTCATCGTTATTCGCCGTAAAGCCGATGATTTAGAACAGCAAATTGATTTATATTGTCATATTTGCGTTCACGGAGGTGTTTGAACGCGCTGAGCGCGAGCTCGCGTCGCGTGACCGCCGCTTGATCAACATCCGGGTTCGCGTCGCAATATCTGCTGCATATGTTATCATAATCTCTGAACGCTGTGGAGCTGCTGTTTCTGACAGGAATCTGTCTCTCGCCGCAGCTCTGTACAGTGGTGGTTCAGCGGACCTGAGGGAGAACATGTTGGCCTGGTTTGTGCTGCTGTGTGCTCAGCTGATGTTCGGCTGGGTCCGCGCGTCAGAACTCACCTTCGAGCTGCCAGACAACGCCAAGCAGTGCTTCTACGAGGACATCACCATCGGCACCAAGTGCACACTGGAGTTCCAGGTAACATTACACAGAGAGACTGCGTAGAGTTAGAGCAGAGCGACTGTGTAGAGTTAGAGCAGAGCATAGAGTTAGAGCAGAGCGTAGAGTTAGAGCAGAACGACTGCGTAGAGTTAGAGCAGAGATCATAGAGTTAGAGCAGAGCGACTGCGTGAGAGTTAGAGCAGAGCGACTGCGTGAGAGTTAGAGAAGAGCGACTGCGTAGAGTTAGAGCAGAGCATAGAGTTAGAGCAGAGCGACTGCGTAGAGTTAGAGCAGAGCATAGAGTTAGAGAAGAGCGACTGCGTGAGAGTTAGAGAAGAGCGACTGCGTGAGAGTTAGAGCAGAGCATAGAGTTAGAGCAGAACGACTGTGTAGAGTTAGAGCAGAGCATTGTGTTTAGTGTTTTCAGGTTACAGCAGATAATGGATAATGTCCCGGAAAATTACTAACTTTTCCATTTTTCTACATATATATATATATTTTTACAGTGTACTAACTGATCAACAATCACAGGTGCAAGCTACTAACAAGGTGTATCATAAATGAACAATTATTAAATTATTAAATTGTTGTTATTATTATTATTCAATTGAACAATTTGCAAATAGCAGCTAACTTAATTCACTTGATGTGTGTCCTGCTAGTCATCTTTGGTTTCCTCTTTTAATTTAGATGAAAAAAATGTGTCCCTTTTATTGTTTAAGTCACTTATCAAAAGTTGCAAAAAGTTACCAAATGAATTTTTAAAAAAGCTACATTTGTTGCTAGGTGCTTTTGGAAGAAAAGGTTGCTAAGTTGGCAGCACTGTAAACGCACATGTTGCTCGAGCTGTTGTTGGAGGTGTGTTTCTGGGGGCAGCAGGCTACGGCTCAGATGCCACATCATCATCATCAGCAGCATCATCAGCAGCATCATCACTGCTCAGGTCTGCCGGATGCTGCTCTCTGCTGGGCGGATGGTCCTTCAGCTCACATGCACACGCTTCGGCTTCATGCTACATTCTACAAACAAAATTAACAATTTTGAAGAAAAAAAAACGGGACGACCAAACAATACATAGCGATTAAAATTCAAAAGAGAGAGAGATAATACATTAAAAATAAATAAATAAATGAGAAGAAAAATAAGCAGATCACATAACAATAAACATAACAATCTTTCCTACAAAACATAAATTAATTAGCCTATTAAATAAAAAATTATACAAAAACACCAAAAAAAAATTTATTAAAAGATTTAATATCGTCTTTAATGTGAGAAAACTGGGGGTAACTTCATAATCTTGCGTTTGTGGTTAACAATTTTAAAACTGCGGAAAAGCCACGTTGACGTTTTGTGACGTAGTTACGCACGTACGTGCAATGACAGGCGTCAAACAACTTCCTGCTTCCGGTTCGCTTTCGAGGTAAGCCGCACTCATCACTATTCATCGTTATTCGCCGTAAAGCCGATGATTTAGAACAGCAAATTGATTTATATTGTCATATTTGCGTTCACGGAGGTGTTTGAACGCGCTGAGCGCGAGCTCGCGTCGCGTGACCGCCGCTTGATCAACATCCGGGTTCGCGTCGCAATATCTGCTGCATATGTTATCATAATCTCTGAACGCTGTGGAGCTGCTGTTTCTGACAGGAATCTGTCTCTCGCCGCAGCTCTGTACAGTGGTGGTTCAGCGGACCTGAGGGAGAACATGTTGGCCTGGTTTGTGCTGCTGTGTGCTCAGCTGATGTTCGGCTGGGTCCGCGCGTCAGAACTCACCTTCGAGCTGCCAGACAACGCCAAGCAGTGCTTCTACGAGGACATCACCATCGGCACCAAGTGCACACTGGAGTTCCAGGTAACATTACACAGAGCGACTGTGTAGAGTTAGAGCAGAGCATAGAGTTAGAGCAGAGCGACTGCGTAGAGTTAGAGCAGAGCGACTGTGTAGAGTTAGAGCAGAGCATAGAGTTAGAGCAGAGCGTAGAGTTAGAGCAGAACGACTGCGTAGAGTTAGAGCAGAGATCATAGAGTTAGAGCAGAGCGACTGCGTAGAGTTAGAGCAGAGCGACTGCGTAGAATTAGAGCAAAACGACTGCGTAGAGTTAGAGCAGAGCATAGAGTTAGAGCAGAACGACTGCGTAGAGTTAGAGCAGAGCATAGAGTTAGAGAAGAGCGACTGCGTGAGAATTAGAGCAGAACGACTGCGTGAGAGTTAGAGCAGAGCATAGAGTTAGAGCAGAGCGACTGTGTAGAGTTAGAGCAGAGCATAGAGTTATAGAAGAGCGACTGCGTGAGAGTTAGAGCAGAGCATAGAGTTAGAGCAGAGCGACTGCGTAGAGTTAGAGCAGAGCATAGAGTTAGAGCAGAACGACTGCGTAGAGTTAGAGCAGAGCATAGAGTTAGAGCAGAACGACTGTGTAGAGTTAGAGCAGAGCATAGAGCTATAGAAGAACGACTGCGTAGAATTAGAGCAGAACGACTGCGTAGAGTTAGAGCAGAGCATAGAGTTAGAGCTGAGCGTAGAGTTAGAGCTGAGCGTAGAGTTAGAGCAGAACGACTGCGTAGAGTTAGAGCAGAGCATAGAGTTAGAGAAGAGCGACTGCGTAGAATTAGAGCAGAACGACTGCGTAGAGTTAGAGCAGAGCATAGAGTTAGAGCAGAACGACTGTGTAGAGTTAGAGCAGAGCATAGAGTTATAGAAGAACGACTGCGTAGAATTAGAGCAGAACGATCATGAGAGTTAGAGCAGAGCATAGTTATAGAAGAGCGACTGCGAGAGTTAGAGCAGAGCATAGAGTTAGAGCTGAGCGTAGAGTTAGAGCAGAACGACTGCGTGAGAATTAGAGCAGAACGATCATGTAGAATTAGAGCAGAACGACTGCGTAGAGTTAGAACAGAGCATAGTTATAGAAGAGCGACTGCGTAGAGTTAGAGCAGAGCATAGAGTTAGAGCAGAACGACTGTGTAGAGTTAGAGCAGAGCATAGAGTTATAGAAGAGCGATCATGAGAGTTAGAGAAGAGCGACTGAGAGTTAGAGCAGAGCATAGAGTTATAGAAGAGCGACTGCGTAGAGTTAGAGCAGAGCATAGAGTTATAGAAGAGCGACTGCGTAGAGTTAGAGCAGAGCATAGAGTTAGAGAAGAGCGACTGCGTAGAGTTAGAGAAGAGCGACTGCGTAGAGTTAGAGAAGAGCGACTGCGTAGAGTTAGAGAAGAGCGACTGCGTAGAGTTAGAGAAGAGCGACTGCGTAGAGTTAGAGCAGAGATCATAGAGTTAGAGCAGAGCATATAGTTAGAGAAGAGCGACTGCGTAGAGTTAGAGCAGAGCATAGAGTTAGAGCAGAACGACTGCGTAGAGTTAGAGCAGAGCATAGAGTTAGAGCAAACGACTGCGTAGAGTTAGAGCAGAGCATAGAGTTAGAGCAGAGCGACTGCATAGAATTAGAGCAGAACGACTGCGTGAGAGTTAGAGCAGAGCATAGAGTTATAGAAGAGCGACTGCGTGAGAGTTAGAGCAGAGCGACTGCGTGAGAATTAGAGCAGAACGACTGCGAGAGTTAGAGCAGAGCATAGTTATAGAAGAGCGACTGCGTAGAATTAGAGCAGAACGACTGCGTAGAGTTAGAGCAGAGCATAGAGTTATAGAAGAGCGACTGCGTAGAATTAGAGCAGAACGACTGCGTAGAGTTAGAGCAGAGCATAGAGTTAGAGCAGAGCATAGAGTTAGAGCAGAGCACTGTGTAGAGTTAGAGCAGAGCATAGAGTTAGAGAAAAGCGACTGCGTAGAATTAGAGCAGAACGACTGCGAGAGTTAGAGCAGAACGACTATAGAGTTAGAGCAGAACGATCATGTAGAATTAGAGCAGAGCATAGAGTTAGAGCAGAACGACTGCGTAGAGTTAGAGCAGAGCATAGAGTTAGAGCAGAACGACTGCGTAGAGTTAGAGCAGAGCATAGAGTTAGAGCAGAACGACTGCGTAGAGTTAGAGCAGAGCATAGAGTTAGAGCAGAGCGACTGCGAGAGTTAGAGCAGAGCATAGAGTTAGAGCAGAGCGACTGCATAGAATTAGAGCAGAACGACTGCGTAGAGTTAGAGCAGAGCATAGAGTTATAGAAGAGCGACTGCGTAGAGTTAGAGCAGAGCGACTGCGTAGAATTAGAGCAGAACGACTGCGTAGAGTTAGAGCAGAGCATAGTTATAGAAGAGCGACTGCGTGAGAATTAGAGCAGAACGATCATGAGAGTTAGAGCAGAGCATAGAGTTATAGAAGAGCGATCATGAGAATTAGAGCAGAACGACTGCGTAGAGTTAGAGCAGAGCATAGAGTTATAGAAGAGCGACTGCGTGGAATTAGAGCAGAACGACTGCGTAGAGTTAGAGCAGAGCATAGAGTTAGAGAAAAGCGACTGCGTAGAATTAGAGCAGAACGACGGCGTAGAGTTAGAGCAGAACGACTATAGAGTTATAGAAGAGCGACTGCGTAGAATTAGAGCAGAGCATAGAGTTAGAGCAGAACGACTGCGTAGAGTTAGAGCAGAGCATAGAGTTAGAGCAGAACGACTGCGTAGAGTTAGAGCAGAGCATAGAGTTAGAGCAGAACGACTGCGTAGAGTTAGAGCAGAGCGACTGCATAGAATTAGAGCAGAACGATCATGAGAGTTAGAGCAGAGCATAGAGTTAGAGCAGAGCGACTGCATAGAATTAGAGCAGAACGACTGCGTAGAGTTAGAGCAGAGCATAGAGTTATAGAAGAGCGACTGCGTAGAGTTAGAGCAGAGCGACTGCGAGAATTAGAGCAGAACGACTGCGAGAGTTAGAGCAGAGCATAGTTATAGAAGAGCGACTGCGTGAGAATTAGAGCAGAACGACTGCGTGAGAGTTAGAGCAGAGCATAGAGTTATAGAAGAGCGACTGCGTAGAATTAGAGCAGAACGACTGCGTAGAGTTAGAGCAGAGCATAGAGTTATAGAAGAGCGACTGCGTAGAGTTAGAGCAGAGCATAGAGTTAGAGAAAAGCGACTGCGTAGAATTAGAGCAGAACGACGGCGTAGAGTTAGAGCAGAACGACTATAGAGTTATAGAAGAGCGACTGCGTAGAATTAGAGCAGAGCATAGAGTTAGAGCAGAGCACTGTGTAGAGTTAGAGCAGAGCATAGAGTTAGAGCAGAGCACTGCATAGAGTTAGAGCAGAGCATAGAGTTAGAGCAGAACGACTGCGTAGAGTTAGAGCAGAGCACTGTGTAGAGTTAGAGCAGAGCATAGAGTTATAGAAGAGCGATCATGAGAGTTAGAGCAGAACGACTGTGTAGAGTTAGAGCAGAGCACTGTGTAGAGTTAGAGCAGAGCATAGAGTTAGAGTTTCAGCAGATCGGCTGAATTGAGTTATCTATCTACCGTCTATCAGCGGATCCATCTTTGTGGAGATATATTAGGTGTCCGCTTCCAAACGCTCCCGTGTGTTTCTGTGAAGAGATGATCGTTGTAGCCAATCACAGTCATATCTGTTGAGCGCGTGAACACAATGACCAATCAGTGCAGTCGAAGAATCTGCTCAAATGTTAGCAGGAAATGGACGTTTTTACAATCAGTACCGAATGGCGTCGCAGTTGGTACTTTTCACAACACTAGATATGAAGTCTTGTTTTCTGAGAAATTTATCAAAATGAAGTGTTTATGATAAACATGAAAACATATGTCAATTAGGTATAAAAAACTTTTTACTTTGAATGAATTAGATTTTTCTGAGCTCATCTGCAAATATTTGTTCTTGTTTTAATTATAAACTCGTTTCATTTTGATCAATTTCACAGTAAACGTAGTTCACCCAAAAATGAAAATTCTGTCATTAATTACTGACCCTCGTGTCGTTCCAAACCCGTAAGACCTTCGTTCATCTTCAGAACACAAATTAAGATATTTTTTATAAAATCCAATTCTCCTCCTCCGCGTCACCCTGTAGCGCCATTAGATGAACGAAGGTTTGTGAGCGACGTGAGGCTCAGTAATTAATGTCAGAGTTTTGGGTGAAACTATCCCTTTAAATTTACATTTTAAAAACCTGCAGAAATGCAGTCTATCAGAGTTCTGCCGTGTTGTGTGCGTCTCGGTAGCGGTTTCCTCCAGTGTTTGCAGTGTTCATATTTAGAGTTTGCCAGGAAACTCAGAGCAAGTCTGGCGGTTTAGTTCTCGTCTGTGGTTTGACGCGTGGTCTCTTTCCTCAGGTGGTCACCGGCGGTCACTATGACGTGGACTGTCGTCTGGAGGATCCGGACGGGACGGTTCTCTATAAAGAGATGAAGAAGCAGTACGACAGCTTCACCTTCACCGCCTCCAGGAACGGCACCTTCAAGTTCTGCTTCAGCAACGAGTTCTCCACCTTCACGCACAAGACCGTGTACTTCGACTTTCAGGTCGGCGACGACCCTCCGCTTTTCCCCAACGAGAACCGAGTGACGGCTTTAACACAGGTGACGAACTACAGCAAAAGATAGAAATAACAGTCTTAAAACCATTTTCAGCTGCTGATAACACTAGTGCTGTAATGATTGTGGTCACCGCTGTAAGTAAGCTGAGACGGCGTCTAACGCTGCTGCTTCGTTCCAGATGGAATCCGCCTGCGTCTCCATTCACGAGGCCCTGAAGTCCGTGATCGACTATCAGACGCACTTCCGTCTGCGAGAGGCTCAGGGCCGCAGCCGAGCCGAGGATCTGAACACCAGGGTGGCCTTCTGGTCCATCGGGGAGGCCTTCATCCTGCTGGTGGTCAGCATCAGTCAGGTGGTTCTTCTCAGGAGCTTCTTCTCAGACAAGAAAACCACTACAACCCGCGTGGGATCGTAACTGGGTCACCTCCAAGGGTTTTTATACAAATGAGTTACTTAAACAAACTCCTTGAGCTTGTTTTCTTTAGTCCTGTGTGTGATCCTCAGCTCATATCCAGCAGAATATGTCAGCGCTGAAAATTAAACTGCTTTATTTATTTTGTGGCTGTGTGTTGACTCTTTACATGTATGTGAATGTTGAAGGATGTACAGACACTGTAGACCTGCCTGACACACCAGTGCAGTTAATACTCGTCTGATTGTATCATCATCATCATCTTCATCACTCGAGACTTAGTTCAGTTTGAATGCGAGAGAGCTTTATTTGCTTTATGTTGTACAAAACAGGCATCCTTGCTCATGTTTCCTAGTCGTCGTTTTCTTTTCATGATGTTGGTGTAATTGGTGTTTTTTTAAATTTTTTTTTATTAGGTGTTTCTTTTTATTAGCGGTGCATTGATTTCTTGTTTGAATTGGTTAATAAATGTCTGGAGGAAAGTCTCAAAGAATCTTACAGTTCTTTCTTTTTAAGTGCAAATCTTATCAAGTATAATTTATTTTAAGATGCAAGAAGAGAAATGCACTGCACAGTGACTCTGATCAGCTGAGGTGGATTAAAAGGTTTTTTTTGTTTTGTTATATCTCTGAATGCGTATTGACTCCATCCATTCATTCAGATGTGGATCTGTTTGTGCATAAACTATAGCAAAACTCACCGGTTTAAAGGATTGTTTCACGCATTACACTAGCCTAGATTGTAATAGCTCATAAAGCATAACTCTACAGCAGATCTCTTTGCTCTTTAATGCTCAGTCATATGCCAGATTACACTGCACTGAAGCGCTTCTGAAGCGGCATTTAGGTCTTTACACAGACTGTTTAATGCTGCTCAGAGGTGGCATAAATGCATGTATAGTTTTGATACTAGAGCCTGAGCAGTCATAATTTAGCCTGGCTTTGATGTAGAATTGCATCTTTACACTTGAATTCTGAGCAGCCTTAACTCAGCTGTGTAATGCATTTATGTCTCCTAATCAGCATTAAACAAAATGTGTAAAGACACCTAAATGCCGCTTCAGAAGCGTTTTTGTGCTGCCTTTGCAGTGTAAATTTGACATCGGCTGTGTAAAGATAATTATGAGTGTGTACAGGTTTCTTCAATATTGAGTCACTGCTTATGGTCTAAATCACATTCGTTTGCATTTAGCATGAAAGCAAATGTTTTCTTTGTACAGTTCCCACAGTTGTAAGAAAAATAAAGCAGAAACGTGGAATCGATGCATAAATCCATTTTCGTTTTTATAGTACTTTACTGGAATGACTTTGCTTACATACAACACTGGTAAAGCATGCACAAAACAAGTAGTAAGCAGAAAAATGAATATACATTTAATAATTGAGTGAGTTTTCACCTGTGAAAGAAAGTTATGCACACCTGAGTGAGGCTTTCCTGGGATTCTGTGCCTTTTGGACATCACAACACTTAAAAAAATGAGTTCTTGTGTAATCATAATAGGGAGCTGTAAAACATGTGAAAAATTATTTTGGTATATAAATATATGGTATATGCAACCTTAGGTATATAAATTCAAGCAATTATGAGCTAAATTAAATGAGAAAGAGGACCAAAAATGTCCACCCTGTTAGGGACAAATGAACAACAATTCTAAATATTTATGAATACATAAAATGTAATATTTAAAATTTTAAAAGTTTATATACACAACTTCAACTTAAACATCAATTGCTGCCACTATCACTATGTACACTAAATGTGTCCAGCCTCTTAGGTTTTAACAGGGTGGACATTTTGACCTAAAATCAGCCATTACAGTAAGTACAGCAAAAATGCTAACACAGGTCTGTCAAACAAAAAATGTAATGTTTTTTTTTTTAATGGTACTTTTACAAATAAGAATTTCCATTTACTTCTTTCATATTCCCCTTAACAGGGTGGACATGTTGAAGTTGACCACATCAGACTGGAAAGATAAAATAAGCAAAAACAGACAATTAACAAAACAGAGGCCCTCACTCACCTTCCCCAGTTATTTTCCCTTCAAGCTAATTATGTCAGCTGTTTGATTAGATATAAATTCCCCTTTTCCAACTTTCATTTAAAGGGCCAGTAGTCGAATATAACAGGGTGGACAATATTATCAGAATCAGAATGAGCTTTATTGCCAGGTATGTTTGCACATACGAGGAATCTGCTTTAGTGACAGAAGCTCCACAGTGTGACAGAATAACAGCGACAGGACACAGATAATAAAAAGAATAATATACAAAATAGACAATTATGTATATACAGGTATGATATGTTCAAATTTGAAATGTAAATAAGTGTGTTAAATAAATAAATGTATAATAGTGTTGTGTGTTCCACATTATTGTCAAGTGTTCATGAGATGGATTGCCTGAGGGACAAGCTAAAAATGTTTATTATTCTTTTTTTGTGTGAATTTAATACTTGCAAAGTATATATATACATTAATTAAAGAAAACTATCTCTGATATACCAAACAAGGTGAAAAATCTAAAAAAATAAAAATCACTCATATTTAGTGCAGGGAACATAGGAAAAATTGTGATATTTGGTGTAAAATGCTGTAAAATGTTTAGAATTATATATATATATATATATATATATATATATATATAAACTTAAATATGCTTAAAGTTCACAATGTGTTTTTTTTTATTATTTTTTTTTTTTTTACATCAAATACAACTTTAAAATTGATGTTGTTGAAATATTAAGGCAATAATATCACGATCTTTACTGGGGACACAAAAGGCACTGAATCCCAGGAATCACTCTTTTACTTCCAGCCCTTGTTAACAATTATATATAACTTATAAATGATTAAATACAAAATCATTAGTAGTTATTAAGACTGATGTGGTTTGGAATTGGTAAAATGTGCTTGGAAAAAAAATATGAGCAGAACATCAACACGCACTGTACAGTAGTACAGTGTTACAGTATGCGCTGCTCTCTCTGGCCTCTAGCGGGCGCTGTTAGCGAACACCGATATTGCAGTGAACAGTCACATCTGAGGAAGATTAATATTTAACAACTCGATTATTTCTGTGAATCGGTTTCTCAAAGCTCACTGAGGAGTAAAACACCGGACTCCTTCATCAATCCCCGAGAATCGCTCCGTTCGCTCCTCACGCGCCCGCGTTATTAAAAGCGCTCGCGTCGTGACTCTTTTCGTTTACCTTTAAATGGAAAACGTTTGACGACGCCGTGATTGGTTCGCCTGGCTGTCAATCACCCGCGAAAGGGGCGGAACCTTCGGGCCGCTGTTACCGACGGGAAAATCAGCAGCGGAGCAGCGTTCGTCAAGATCTGAACGACAGAACCGAGAAATGGACTTAAAAGCAGAATAATGTCGGATTCGTGAGGCTCTGGAGTTCGTGGAACACCGATCGAGTGTGTTTAATGAGGAGGACCTCGATGTTACAGGAAGCGGGGGAGGGAAGAGCCGCAGCGACGCGCTATTTTTATCGTTAACGTATATATTATTTGGACTCGGTATGAGCTAAAGTAACGTTACCTTCGCAGTCTGTGTGCCTGTGGACCTGTCGTTCAACGCGAATAAACGGCCGTTAACGGACACGATCGCGACCGTGAGGGACCCAGCGCGAGCGGTGAGTGCGGCCTTCGGTCTGAAGCGCTAATTAACGACAGAAAACGACACGATAACGATTCCCATCCCGGGTCTCTCTGTGGCAGGAGAGAATACTGCTTAAACTGTGTTGTTTGAGGTGAAAATCTTCCGTGAAACGCCTGTGCTGGGTGTCAACAGATAATGAGCACTGCACTTATAATAATAATAATAATAATTCAGTGTTTGATAGTGATCGGACAAATATCTGTACATGTAATGCCTCTAAACTGTACGACTGATCGTCATTATAATGAATATACAGTAGGCTAATTGATTATATACAAAGCTGTGCTAGTTTCATGTTTCTGATCACGTGATAAAGTCATATACACTCCACCAATATTTCATATCCGTTTATGGGTTATCCGCTGTAGGTGGTGTAGGAATAACACACACAAACTTACCTGGATCAAGCTAAATATTACAGAAAATCCTGAACGTCACTCATCAGGGGTTAGTTGCGTAATCTTAACTAAGACTGGGTCTGAAGAACTAGTTTGACTAACTAGCAGTGAACTTTTCAGATTCAAAATAGATCTTTTTATGACTGGATGACTAACTTTTAGGACTAGGCTCAGCAGTTTATGCAATAGTTCGCCGGTTTGATTGCTCACTAACTTCACCTGACGCATAAACACCTTCAAAGAAGAGTTCAGGATTAATTGTGTCATCGTTTACTCATGTGTGGCTTTTCTTCAGTGCTGGATACTGAGGAATATCTTGCTCGAGATGCCATAACTGTGATGACTTGTGCAAGATACCCCTGTCTTCTGAAGTCATATGACGGCTCCACACGCAAGCTGGAGATCTTCTTAGTTTGTGTGACTTGTTGAATGTCAGGATGTTGCTTAAAAACTGAGCTCTTGAAGACCGTCAGTCGTGCGGATTTGGAAAGACATGACGGAACCATTCACAAAAACAGTTGAATAGGGATGTGACGATTCACGGAAGTGATTTCACAATATGTTTTTCTCACATTTATATAAAAAAAGAGATTTGAGACACATTATAAATAAAAAGGTTTCTTAGACAAAATGCGGCACATTTCTTTGTGAAATTGAAATATGTCAATTAACTAAACTGAAATTTTAAAACTATTCCCAAATCAGCTGAAAAAGTAATACAAAACGATTAGAGCACTAGTATTATCAGCAGCTAAACATGGTTTTAAGTCAGTTATTTCTATCTTCTGCTGGAGTGTGTCGGGAGGAAATATCAGTTTACATTTCCAAACATTCATTTAGCCATTAATTGTAATAATCCAGTGATATTTGTCTGATCTGATCATCATCATCTGTCTGGAGTGACATGAAGAACCAGAACAAACTGAGACTAAATCCAGAAGAACTGAGTCTCTGCTTCAAGAAACCTCCTGAGAAACTCTGCTCGAGTGGACAAAAGCTGCTTTAAACACACAACAAATGTTGATTTAGTTTAGTTCATAGAAGTTGATTAATCAAGAAAATCTATTCATGACATTATTTTTGACAGGATTTTTACACAAGTGCCTAAATCTTTTGCAGGAGGTTTCTTGAAGCAGAGACACAGTTCTTCTGGATTTAGTCTCAGTTTGCTCTGTTTCTTCATGTCGCTCCAGACAGACTGAAGATGATCAGATCACATCTCTGTGTGGAGCACAAACATCTCACCTAAACTTTCTGACGACATATAAACCCTCAGTTATATCACGATTCGTTTAACATCTCAACCAACTTGATTCGTCACATTTTTATCGATTTCTCAGGCTGCATCTCTACACTGGAAGCTTGTATTGAAAGCATGAGGGAGTATGTGTCTGATCTCGTTGTTGTTGTTTGTAGGACGGAGCCGCGGGGCAACCCTATGCCATGGATTTAAAAACTGCTGTTTTCAACGCCGCCCGAGACGGCAAACTGAGGCTCCTCCAGAAACTCTTAGAGAACAAGAGCGATCACGACGTCATGAAACTCATGGCGGAGAAGACCAACGGAGCGACGCCGCTGCTCATGGCCGCGCGGTACGGGCATCTGGAGCTGGTGGAGTACCTGATCGAGTGCTGCTGCGCTTCTGTGGAGGTCGGCGGCTCGGTGAACTTCGACGGGGAGATCATCGAGGGAGCGCCGCCGCTGTGGGCCGCCTCGGCCGCCGGACACCTGAAGGTCGTGCAGTCTCTGCTGGGTCACGGCGCCTCTGTGAACAACACGACTCTTACAAACTCTACTCCGCTGAGAGCCGCGTGCTTCGACGGACACTTGGATATAGTCAAATACCTGGTGGAGCACAAAGCGGATCTGGAAGTGGCCAACAGGCACGGACACACCTGCCTCATGATATCCTGCTATAAAGGACACAAGGAGATCGCGCAGTACCTGCTGGAGAAAGGAGCCGATGTCAACCGGAAAAGCGTGAAAGGTGAGACCTGCAGCGCTCCGCATTCGGTCTAGAGATGCTGTCATCGCTTTAGTTAAAGGCAGGGCAGGTGATTTGGTTCAAAAACACTTTTTGTAATGCTGATTGAAAGTGTCTTCACATCCTGATAGCAATCACTAATTTAAGTGCTGTATTTACATGTTTATATTGTCTGTGGGAGGCGTAGGACCATAAAATGTTTGACCGCACAGACACGATGCATCATCATCATCCGTTTCATTGCACATTCTTACAGTGAATGCTGTTTTATTTTACATTTGATTATTCAGTTTCTACAGGCTGTTAACTGAATACTTTAGACTTGCATTAAAAAAGGTTTTTGGTTATGTGGCCCAATCGTGATTACAATATTGACCAAAATATTCGTGATTATGATTTTTGTCATAATCGAGCAGCCCTAGATTTAACTGCGGAAAATCCTGCCGCGCCACAGAGTGCCATTCACATGGTTTTCCATTAAATGACATTATATTTTTCCCAAATCGCTGTTAATGTACATAATGACTTCACTCTAGGCTGTAAAATTGTGTGCATTTTTCAGTGAAACGTTTTGTCTGTATGTTTTGTATAGAGCTGTAATATAGATTGCGCTTTCTCTTTCCGTTTGCACTGAACTTCAAACTCATCTGTGCTGCTTTGTTCGTTTTAGAAAGGGAACTTTTTACCGTTTGGTGATTAAATTAACTGTTTTAGACCGCGGCTTGAATTGAACGTGACGTGTCCGGTGTGTGTGTGTGTGTGTCCCAGTGTGTGACTGCCATATTTTGTGTGTTCTAGAATAGAAGCAGTTAAAGTGTGAGAGTATAAATACAATATTCATATGTATGTAATTTCAATGCTATGGCCTTTGTGTAGATATTTAAAGATGGCCATGACTGTTGAAATGAAATGGTAATACTTTATAAGACTCCATTTGTAACATTAAGATTAATGAAAGCTGTAGAAGTATTGTTCCATGTTAGAGTGTGTCAATTCAACATTTACTACTAATACATTTTTTTTTAAAGGGGGCATAACACACAGTTTCAACCAATCTCATGTTAATCTTGAGTGCCTGTAGAGTAGTACTGCATCCTTCATATCTCCAAAAAGTCTTTAGTTTTATCATATTTATAAGAGAAAGATACAGCTTTACGATTCTCTCCGGAAAAAAAATATCTGTATTTTGGGATATCGCAAAATAAAATGCTGGATGGAAACAGCAAGATATGCATAAATTCTAAAAATACTCAATTGAGCTGGATAAATTTTTTTTTGTCCCATACCAAAACGTGCATAAACTACGATGGAAACAGTCACGGAAGAAATTCCTCGATGCGCATCAACAAAGTCATGTGACTTTTTGCATGATAGGACGCCATAACTGGACTAACCAGCGCACCGATCGCATCGCACAGCGTCTGAAATGTTGTTTTGGTCGTTAGAAAACGCCTGAGCCAAAGTCTGTCGTCAGAGTGGTTCGGTAAAATGACCTCCCAGAACTGATTTCACGACTGAGTTTCCAAACAGCAGGCTTTGCCTCAGAAAGCGAGATAACATGACTGTGTTTGTGTTTCATCTGCGTGCTCTGTGGTGGAAGTAATTTAATACATACTATAAAACGGTTAGTTCCAGTCCTCGATTCTGATTGGTCAGCAGCCGTTTTATTCACGATACAGCATATACTTCTCCTAGTGCAGTAAATTACCTTTTTCTTTGAGATATTTGGTGCCATTTTATCAGGAAGTTATGATTTTGTTCTTTTCGTTTTGCTGGATGGAAACGTTATTCACAAATGTTTTACTTGATATTCCTATTTTACACGCAACAAGTTAAATTCGCAGATTTGGATGGAAACATAGCTAGTGTAATCCTTCACAATCAATTGGGAAGTTCGTGAACGTTGGCAATTTTATGTTGTACTGTCCAAATTAGGGATGTGGTGGTGTTTCATCCATTCTCTGAATGACCTGCTGTTGTCAGACTGACCGTGTGGATTTCATGAACATTTAGGCCTATTGATTCTTAGTATTGCTTGTTTTATTTAGACTTTATAAGTCAAGTCAAGTCACCTTTATTTATATAGCGCTTTTATCAATACAGATTGTGTCAAAGCACTTAACAGTATCAAATTGGAGGATAGAGTGTCAGTAATGTATAATGATAAGATTAAACACTCAATTTTCAGTTAAAGGCATTTCATTATTGAATTCAGAGATGTCATTGTCCAGCTCAGTTTAGTTTAAATAGTATCTGTGCAATCATGTAGACGATAATCGCTAGAAATGAAGTGTCCCCAACTGAGCAAGCCAGAGGCGACAGGGTCGACAAGGTCCTCACTATAATGTCATTGTGATTTGCTTATTTCTTTGGTTCTGTGGGTCTTTTAAGAATGGCTTTTGCATCAACATGAAATTGTATTTCTACAGCGCTTTCTACAAAACAGATTGGGTCAAAGCAGCTTCACAGAGATCAAGAGGAATCAATAATGGAAACTCAGCTGGGTTTCAGTTCAGATTCTGCTGTAAAGCAGCTCTAAAAGACAATAGAGTCATTATTCAGATCAGGCTAGTTCACGGTTGATTCAGTTCAGATCAATAGTGTGAATTTCATAGAATTTTGAAGCAAGTTCTGTGAGAAGCAGCAGTGTTGACAACAGAATTGTGAAAATGATGAGCATTTCAGATTCTAAACGCCTCTGGTTTGGTTCCGCAAGTGCTGCACAAATAAATATACAGCCAAAACAAAATTTATTCTAACACCTTCAACATTTCTCACATTATCTCAGTTTATTCTCTATAGTTTAGAAAATGGTAATAAAATGACAAGAACTAAGAGTTAAACTGTGTCAGAACAAATTGATCTTGATGATGTCAGATAACTTTGATAGAAAGGTATTTAATGAATTGGGTTGAAAAGCTGTCAGCTATTAAATTTAAGAACACAATTAGATAAAAACAATTTATCTCAACCAATTACCAAGCAATGCTTCATTTTGTTCAGTCTGTGTGTAAAAAAAGGTCGCATTAGTAATTAAAGAAAAAACACAAAGCAAAACATGGTCACAGGTCAAAATGTCTGAATAATTTTTGATCCCAAATTTTTATCAGTTTTCCACTGTATGAAGAATTTTTTGGGAATATGTCGCAATTTTCGTTATTTTGCTGTCCTCACTTACATAAATGAACTATAGTGTCCTGCACCCACTAGTAAAAAAATATGAAAAATTATATCTGGTGTCTGAATAATTTTTGGTTTGACTGTATTTTAGCGCAGCTTCTGTTTATCGTCAGTATGTCTGTCATATTCATCAACGCATCTCTGACGACTCGTGTTCTGTGTGCTCTTTGTCTCGAAGGTAACACGGCTTTACACGACTGCGCTGAGTCCGGGAGCCTGGAGATCATGAGGATGCTCCTGAAGTATGGCGCCACCATGGAGAAGGACGGCTACGGGATGACGCCGCTGCTCTCCGCCAGCGTGACGGGCCACACCAACATCGTGGACTTCCTCACGCAGCACCCTCAGACGGGCAGAACGGAGCGCATCAACGCTCTGGAGCTGCTGGGGGCCACGTTCGTGGATAAAAAGAGAGACCTGCTGGGAGCGCTGAAGTACTGGAAGAGAGCCATGGATCTGCGGCACAGTGACTCCAACCACGTGCTCCTGAAGGACGAGCCCAAGCAGCTGGTGCCGGCCTACGACTACAGCAAGGAGGTGAACTCGTTTGAGGAGCTGGATGGCCTGATCGCTGACCCTGACGACATGCGCATGCAAGCGCTGCTGATCCGAGAGCGCATCCTCGGCCCCTCGCACCCGGACACGTCCTACTACATCCGCTACCGAGGGGCCGTCTACGCAGACTCGGGCAACTTCGAGCGCTGCATCAAGCTGTGGAAGTACGCTCTAGACATGCAGCAGAGCAACCTGGACCCGCTCAGCCCCATGACGGCCAGCAGCCTGCTGTCCTTCGCCGAGCTCTTCTCCTTCATGCTGCAGGACCGAGCCAAGGGTCTGCTGGGCACCTCTGTGTCCTTCCAGGAGCTGATGGAGATCCTCAGCAAGAGCGTGCTGGAGATCGAGCGCGCCATCAAGCAGCCGCGGCCCGGCCCCGATCCGGCGCAGCTCAGCAAGGTGTTTTATTCTCTTGTTTTTCTCTGCTCGCTTGCATGAAAGTCCTTAAGTGTTTTGACTTAAGGGTGTCCCTAAGAGGAAAAAATTCCCTGAGGCTGGTGATACAAGGGGCAACTTTTTTTGAGCAGTGTTGCTTGTAGTGGTGCAACAGATCACGAAACTCACGGATCGGATCATACTATGGATTTTGAGTGACGGATCGGATCATTTTTCGGATCAGCAAAAAAAAGTTTGCTTTTCATTAATTACTAAAGCTTACTTTAAGTACTTCTGTACCCCAGCAGAAACTAGCTTAACTACTGAAGTCAGTAATAAAACAAGAACAATTACACAAATTACAAGCATAGATGAACAGCCTACAACATAAAATTATAAATAAAGACAGTAACAGTAGTGTTCAGGTGCAGAAATGTAAAAATGAAGTGTAAAACAACACAATAATGCTTACTGCATAAGTTAAATACAGATGATTAGCAGACAGAAGCAGGTATTATAGGCTGCTGTCTCTTTAAGACTAAATGCACGGACCTAATACTGACCCACATCTGGTTTCTCAGCTGTATACGTTAACTTAAGACATAACCAACTGTGTTTACCAGAATACTTGCCAAAATGGGTATTTTAACATAACTTTGTGTGTATGTATCCATCCGCTGAGGCGTTGTCTGAAACACACCTCTCTCTCTCTCTCTCTTTCTGCGTGTGTGTGCGGCAGCGGCTGAGCAAAGAAAACAGTGTGCGAGTCCCTATTCAACTTCAGCAAGACAAAACACGTGCAAATGATAAACTTTCACTCTATGACGGTTAAACTTAACAGTTAATCCACGAATCGCATGCGTGCCGAACCGTGGGGACTGGTCTACAATCCGTTGCACCCCTAGTTGCTTGAGCACTTTCCCACTGAGAGTCTGGATACTTAAGATTGGTCATGGGCCCTGTGTATCACCTGGGGCCAGCTGCATCAACTTAGCCACCATGTTAAGACTGTGTCTCAAGTAGTTTGACCAACTAGCAGTTGCCAAGGGGTAATCCGTCTTACTTTTCCAATACAAATAAGACCAATCTACCATTTCATAACTGAATTAAAAAAGTTATGACCAGTCTTGAAGAAGACAAATAGGTGACTAACTTTTTAAGACTAGTCTAAATATTGTTAGTTGTCTGGCAACATTGTTCAAAAAGTTTCCCCGTGTATCATCAGCCTGAGGCAAGGGATTTCATTAAGACTCATTCAAGTTTTTGAGCAATGTTGCCGGGCAACTTTTTTTGAGCAGTGTTGCTTGGATACGTTCTCACTGAAAATAGGTAACACATTTCTATCTGGATACTTAAGAGTGGTCATAGGCCCTGTGTATCACCTGTTTGCAAATTGACTGTAACATTAACCAAAGTTGCCTGGCAATATTGCTCAAAAAGTTTCCCTGTGTATCATCAGCCTAACTCCACGCGACGCGATAAAAGGTATCTTTTCCATGTTAATCAGAGGTTTTGTCCTAACTAGCCGCAACAAGCAAAATTTCTATTTTAGGAACGGTTTCTATTTCCGCGACGTCGCGGCAGGAACAACAACATTCAAACTATATGACCGTAGATAATCTCAGGTAATTATGTGCTTTATTCAAAGTTAAGCGTGTCTGATGTGAGTTTGAATGTCATTTTGCGTGACCTTATAGCATACTGAAAGCAACAACAGATTTACTTTACCTCAGATCTTGAAAATAAATATAAGCAAATATATACGTTTAAAACTGGGAACTCTGTGCGAACCAGTGTTCTCCATAACAAAGATGGTATCAGTCACTCAGTATGTACATTTAATCATTTTAAAAAGTTTAATATTTATGAATTAAATTATGAATTTATCCATTTCGTTGCGAGTGCAGTGTGCTTCTAGAGAGGCTCCGCCCACACTTCTGATTGGCTGTGATATTTGAGTGATTTTGTCGCGTCTGGTGTGGACACATTGCTTGTCGCCAGAATCTTGTCGCGTCGCGTGTAGTTAGGGCACAAAGTTCTTAACTGTCACACTTACTTAAGTGTTTATCCACCTTTTTCTTCAACGCGGAAGTAAGCCTATGGGTGAGACTTCCGGTTCATTAGCCGCTATAGGTAAATAACGAGGAGAATAACAACGTGCAGTAAACGGTAAAACTGTTTGCACTACAAACCAGTGTGTTCATAATTAAGATAATACATTAAAATAATATAAGATACACTAATTTTCAATATAAAGCAGCAAAACGAACTGTTTTGTACAGCTACAAATAGCTGGATGCGGATGAGACCGGAAGCTAGACCCATAAAATTTACAAATGGCCGCGCCCATTTTTACGTCAAGAAAAAGGTGGATACTAATGCTGCGTCCCAATTCGCCTACTTATACTATGCCTTAAAAGTATGTACTCTTTTTGTGAAGAAAAAGTACATACTTTTGAGTATGTAGCAGAATAGTAGGCAAGCTTTGGGACATACTACTTCGTCATAGCTGCGTCTTTAACGGACGATCTGTTGCTTAGTTACGTGCATCCTGTCACTGTTTAAACTGCCGTCAATCGTCTTGTCACAGTTAACATCATCCACATTTCATTTAATTTGATTTCCTACCGTATTGGAGAGAAATACAGAAGCACATCGTGGGTCTTTCATGTCAGAGCTCTGCTCATGTGTTTGCATAATGATGCATTTCAAAGTTAATGACCAAACGTGTCATTATAAAAGTTAATAAGTGTTTCACTCTAATTTCTGGTAACATACGGCAATGGGCGCCGTGGTTACTATAGTTACTACATCTCACAATAAACAGAACATAACAAAACAACCACAGTTGTAATAATATATTTGCGTAATGGAGAATACCAAGTTTTACTGACGGTGAAACTAATACTCTCTTAATAATTGCGTATCGAAATGGGCTCGATTTTAATGATCATTAAAACGGCACTTATTGCAATCATTAAAATTACACTGGTTCTATACGATGATTTTGCGAGCTCAGAGTGTTTTCTGATGACTAGTGGTTGAGCGTATCGTAGTTGATCCGAACGGACCAGGCCCCGCGGTTCGGCACGCATGTGATCCACGGATTAATTGCAAAATTTAACAATAATAGAGTGAAAGTTTATCAATTGTACGTGTTTACACACGCAAGTGATTTTAAACCATTCCAGCAAAAGAAAAGGTGAAAGGGAACTCGATTCGTTACTCGCGCGCTGTTTTCTACGTTCACAGACACACACATGAAGCGCGTAACACCGAACTGAACCTTCTTTTCGTATCTATCTATTCAAATCAGTTATGACAAAATACCAATCTCGACAATCATTCTGGTAAATGCAGTCAATTATGTCTTAAGTGAAAGAGAACAAACTGAGAAAAGAAATCGGATGTGATCCGTGCATCAGGTCTTAAAGGGGCAGCAGCCTATAAATACCAAAATACCAAACAACAAAACACGTTTTTGACAAAGATGAATCAAATTTAATTTATACAGTGAACACTATGCAGTGTTATTTTACACTTAATTATTCCATTTCTATACCTGAATACTACCGACCTTATTTTATTTGTAACATTGTTCTGTTGTATTTATCTGTGCTTGTAATTTGTGTATTTGTTCTTATTTTTATTAGCTGTAGAGTTTTTGCTGTGGTATCGAAGTAGTACTTAGCTTTGAGTAATGGAAAGCAAAGATACATTTATATATATATATATTTATTTATTTTTTTTTTTTTTTTTTTCTTTCTAATCCGAACAAAACTATCTGATCCGTGGTTCAACAACCGTAATATGATCCGAACCGTGAGATTTGTGATCCGTTGAACCGCTGCTGATGACTCAGAGAGGGTGTGATCTCAACAGGTTTGTGTTCGCTCGTTTCTCTGTTGGACTGTCTGCAATCTTTAGTGAAGTCTGAAATGAAGAATGAAATGAACTCCTTTTATTTTCTTACGTGTTACTGTAAATGGTTCATCTGTGTATTTTATTCTGATCAGTTATTTTTAATCGTCCTGATGTGACTCATCATTCAGATCCGCCTTCGTTCTGATGTTCACAATCAACAAGCGCTGGATGTAATCACGTCTGCCCTACATTATTATTTTCTAGTTTGATATCTGCTTAGATTGAAACAGGGTTCCCACGGGTCCTTGAAATCCTTGAAAGTTTGTGAATCTGATTTAAAATTTTCAAGGCTCTGGAAAGTTTTTGAAAATAAACAAACATAGATACAGGTCCTTGAAAATTCCATATTATTCCCTCCGGTCCGCTAATGTGTTATTTCGCCAACACTTTGTGGCCTATGCATACTAGCTTGCTTGATTTACGTTAGTTATGCACATTTATGCGTTACGTTAAATGTTTCCTATGTGAGGTACTTTGTGGTGTTTGTTGCCATGACGTTCACACGCACACGAAACTACTAAGATGCTACCTCAACGTTTCACAGACACACCGTGAAACACTGCAAAAATAGGCTCTCAGAATTAAACTGCTGGTTTCGTCTGGCCAGAGATGGGTGATATCTTATCGTTTGCGATATAAAAAATTCTCCCACGATGAGAATAAAGGTCCTTGCACACCGAGTCTGAAATTTTCATATGTGTTTTTTTGTACTCGTCTTCCTTTCCTATCAAAATGCTTGCTACGGATGAGAAAACACAGAAAATCGAACCTGGTCCGTTTTTTTGTTTTGTTTTGTTTTTTAACAACGGATGAAAGTTTCGGAGGCAGTGTGTAAACGTGATTGACAACATATGTTCGTATTTATTTTTTAGCATGCGAAAATTTCGGACGAGAATTTCAGACTCCGTGTGCAATGACCTTTAGTCTTCCCGCGATAATGATAGTCTAGTTCTGTGTGCGACCGTGCGGAGTGACATGGCGGAAGGCGAACGTGAAATTGAGGAGTTTATCGCTAAATGAGGAGCTACTTCTTCAATCTGGAACTGGTTTGGTCGGCTGTACAGTGCGACCAAAAAATCAGTCTGAGCCTTGAATAAATGTACTACATTAGCACGTGTGCAATACAGTTGTGCATGTGCATGAGCCTGTTTACAAACCTGTCGTCCAACAAAGATATCATTTATTGACGTACTTTTTCTCCAAATTAACTTTTTAACATAAGTCGAGTGTTTGAAATAACTTTTTGTGATCAGATGTGGTTTCATATCACAGAATGAGGCAGAAATGAAAGGCTATGTCGATCCTTATAAAAATACCCAGGATTCCTTGAACAGTTACACCATATATTGTTGCAATATGTGACCCTGGACTACAAAACCAGTCATGAGGGTCAGTTTTTAAAATGGGATTTATACATCGATACAGCATTTATACAATCTTTCCATTGATGTATGGTTTGTCTGAGATACAACTATTTAAAAATCTGGAATCTGAGGGTGCAAAAAAATCGAAATATTGAGAAAATCAGCTTTAAAGTTGTTCGAATTAAGCTCTTAGCAATGCATATTACTAATCAAACATTAAGTTTTGATATATTTATGGTATGAAATTTACAAAATATCTTCATGGAACATGATCTTAATATCCTAATGATTTTTGGCATAAAAGAAAAATGGATAATTTTGACGCATACAATGTATTGTTGGCTATTGCTACAAATATAGCTGTGCTGCTTATGACTGCTTTTGTGCTGCAGGGTCACATATGTTTATTGTCTTCGAGTTTCCTCCGTTAAAATTTCTCTCTCTGCGTTTTATTCAGTGAAAATCCATATTAGGGATTTCATGAAGTGTTGTACTTCTGCGACGCATATGTGGAGTTTCTGTGCAAGAGCGCCCTCCGGCTTCCAGTATGAATTAAACAGTCATTACATTACGTGTGTACTCGGTTATGCTCACAACACCCTGTTTTGGGTAAAAAGAGATTACTTTTCTCTAAAGAAACAGGATTCCCTGAATTATTCTCATTGATATCATTATTGCAATAAATACCAGAAATGATCATATCGTCCATCCCTAAACAGCAGAGTATTCCGACACTATTTCCTCATTTAATACCGTAAAGCTGCTCTGACACGATCTGCATTGTAAAAAGCGCTCTATAAATAATAGTGACTCGACTAACACTGTTCTGAACCGTTGTGATCGGCAGGTGCTGTCCATCATCCTGCACCTCATCTGTCTGCTGGAGAAAGTGCCGTGCACCGTGGAGCAGGACCACTTCAAGAAAGAGACCATCTACAAGTTCCTGAAGCTGCAGGCCTGCGGGAAGAACGGCTTCAGTCCGCTGCACCTGGCGGTGGACCGGAACACCACCTGCGTGGGACGATACCCCGTCTGCAAGTTCCCCTCCTTCCAGGTCACGTCTATCCTGCTGGAGTGCGGCGCGGACGTGAACTGCCGCGACGAGGACGATAACAGCCCTCTGCATGTGGCCGCGTCCAACAACCACCCCGACATCATGAACCTGCTGATCTCCTGCGGCACGCACTTCGACAGCACCAACTCCCTCAAGCAGACGGCCTGCGACCTGCTGGACCAGAAGGAGCTGGCCAAGAACCTGATCCAGCCCATCAACCACACCACGCTGCAGTGTCTAGCGGCGCGCGCCATCGTCAAACACGGCCTGGCGTACCGCGGGAACATCCCCGAGCGGCTGGAGGCCTTCGTGCTGCTGCACAGATAGTGCTTCGCTCGGAGCCCTGCTGCGTTTCTTCATCGCCTTTGCTTTCTCTATGCAGAGACGGTCGGAGCGGGTGGGTTCGCTTCTCTCCAGTGGACTGGACTGCTGTCATATCTGCCCTCCAGCGTGAGCGAGCATTAGGGCGATAAATCGATATGGATTCTGAGATCTTCTGAATGCATGGTGATTCTCTCTGGAATGGATTGAGTTTATATTTTAACAGCAGATGGCGCTCTACTCTAGTGTTTATCCGCACACTCAAATACTGATGAAGAAGAGCGCTGAAGAGCACTTGTGTGTTCGGCTGAGTCTGTAATCTCACCTCGGCTCAGAATGCTTTTATGACGCCAGATTAATGTAAACACACCCTTGTGATTCGCTTCAACCTTTTCCAATCTTATGCATGATTATTTTAGGTTGGAGTGTGTAAGGATTTGGAAGCGAGCAGAGTACGTCTGATTCTGGAGCGTGCAGCGCCACCTGCTGCTCAAAACTACGCTCAGAATCCACTCCAGAAAGAATCACGACGCATTCAGAAAATCTCAGAATCGATGCTGAATCATTTCTCGATTCACGATGCTTCGGTTTATTTTCCAGCCCTAGCGAGCATTAGGATGTGCTTGATGTTTGCCGATACCATAAGTGCTTTTATTCTTCCTATGCACAGGCTGTAATATGGGACTGTTCTGTGTTACTGGATTGTGCCACGTGTTCATGCAACTGCCTGTTTATTTGTCATCTTTTCCTCTCCGTCTCTGATCCGGTGGAATGGCCTGCTCGAGGAAACGCGTCTCTAGTGAATGTTTAATCTTTGAACCCAAACCAAACCTCCCGATTGTTAATGCGGTTTACCGTCAGACACACGAACCAGTGCCCAGATTAACAGACCTGAGTTTGTGATGATGATGATGATGATGATGATGGGATCTTCAGCTCTGTGTAGTTTAAGTTCAGCTTTAGCTACATTTGTGCTGTTTGAACTCAAGGGCTTTCGATTCTCTTACAGGCACAATACACTAGTAAATAAAACAAATGTACAGTCAAAAGGACTTGCACTTTATTGCAGTGAAATTTGATATTCATATTATGATAGCATACAGCTTGTTGATGTCCTTAGAGCATAATTGACAATAAACCTCTGTTGCACTTCAGCGTTTGTCTGTGTTTCCTTGCGCAGGTGTGAAGGGGGTTTCTCTGAGATCACTTCTCTTGTCTTTGTGCTGTTTTACGGCGAGTCATTAGCTGTCCTCATCAGTGTTTTTGTGTGGAAACACCAGTAAAATCACGTCTGATGAGCTCAAACACGTTCAGGCGCTCTTTAGAGAAAACCCTGCAACGATTCAGTGACTCTACGAAGCTTCTTTCTATTGTTTGTGTGTAAACTGCTGTGATAAATGACACTTGTGTTGATAGCTGGCGTCTTATTCCTGTTTTCCTGGTTCTGTGTGACGCTCGGAGTGTTTTCTGATGACTCAGAGAGGGTGTGATCTCAACATGTTCGTGTTCGCTCGTTTCTACTCGTTTAGTGAAGTCTCCTTAAACTCAGAATGAAATGAACCCCTTTTATTTTCTTACGTGTTACTGTAAATGGTTCATCTGTGTATTTTCTTCAGATCAGTTATTTTTAATCGTCCTGATGTGACTCATCATTCAGATCCGCCTTCGTTCTGATGTTCACAATCAACAAGCGCTGGATGAAATCACGTCTGCCCTACATTATTATTTTCTAGTTTGATATCTGCTTAGATTGAAAATACACCACAATACAGCAGCGGGAGTCCGTGGAAACATCAAAAAGCATTATTTATGTTTGTATAGTGTTTAAATCACGTGGTAAATGCGCACGACGCTTGACCTACACACACAAACAGACCAGAAACATCACGACTGAGATCTGATCCGGTGTATTTGTGTTTTTGCATCAACTAAACATGGTCTTGTTGAGCAACCAGACAGTCATCAGACTTCTGAGACTGTAGCTGATCCTCACATGTAATATCTGTCATTTACTCTGTTCCAAACCGTTATAATTTTTAGGGCCATTTTTATCAATAACACACAAGTCTAATGAAGCTTTAGCGTTACTTGCTGAAACCGGGATTTCAGCATATGGTCTTTTATACAGGAGTTTTTTTTTGTTTGTTTTTTAACATTTGTGCATGTGTAACTTTACAAAGAAATGCATTTCTTTATTATCTGAATTCATGGACGGTTATCTCATTACTGTCTTTTATTAGCAGTGAGCTCTTTCATCATTGCACTCGGATTGTTTTTCTTTTGGGATTTGACATGTGACACTTAGCCTACTTTTGTGGTGTCTTTAAATAACCTTGAACAACGTTCCGCTCAAAATATGTCCTACATCCAGGCCTTCGTCAGAGCGTCCTCGGGTACGGAGCCGCGCCGCGGACCGACCGTTCTCCGGATCATCACTGACGGACCCACGCTGCTCTGAAAGACATCATTCAACATTTCTGAAGAATATCAGCTGAAGAAATGTATTCACAAAAGTACTTCTTGCTCTTAGTGGTCAAGCCTAGAGTCATTGCTCTTTGATTTCTTTGGTTGTGTAACGCTGGCTCCGGTCAAAAACTTTAACTCCGATCAGTGTGAAGATCTTTGTGCCGCTGAACATTCAGGGTGTTGTGTGCGTGTCCAAAGGTGTCTTTACACCAAGTTACAGCTGTTTAACATTCTACGTAAAGACAGTGCAGCATTAAAGCTGCTGGCCGCCTCTGACCCCAGGGTCACGCGCTGGTTAAAGGTGCAACAGCTGTGTGAATGTGTTTCTGCAGACAATGTTTGCAACGTTCAGAAGCACTTTGGTGTCATATTTGCAGTGCAACACAGGTACAGCTGATTCCACGTTTAACAAATGTGCCTGAAACATGATGAACAACCAGATCCACTGATGATTAAACTAAAACTTCATTCAGTCAAACCTAATAAATCCAGACGTTCAAGAGGAAAACAGTGATTTCATCTCTGTTAGCTTTTCAGTGATCAAACACACAAATACAGTAAATATTCACATCACTAAGCTTGACTTTCTGCCTTCAAAACAGGTACAGATGACCAAATATTTAGTGATAAAAATGAAGGCTTTGATTTGAATAGTTACTGCAGATTCAGTGTTGTCTCTTTGCATAGAGATGCTTCGCCAGAATTACAGCTGTTCAGAATCTCTGCTGTGCTTTATGTGAATCTTCCAGAAACCTGGGGCCGGGGACAACAGCACGACTGATGCTTTCACACAAATACATGCACAGAAATGACTGTTAGCTGATTAATAATAGCCCAAAGAAAGGAGCATTGCATTGATCTTCAAGTCACTATGATTAAACAGGGTTTGTTTGTTTGCTGGGCGTTTCAAACTCTACAGTGACTCTCTGACATGCCATTGCATGATGACATCACTGCGTAATCACGACGCAAACATTTTTAAAAAATTGTATAGCTAGTAAACTAGTGATACTACACATTCTCAACAATTATACTTTAACAAAGTCCCTTTCAAGGATTTCTATAGTCTTTGGCTTTAAGCAGTCAGTGTATTATGCTACATTCTAAGAAATGTAAGTAAAAATAAGGCACAATCTATTATGTTAATATGAAATAATTATCGGTATTGGTTTTTTACCTGCATTTTAAATTACACATTGTGTTTTCAGGTTACAGGGTGATAATGGATAATGTCCAGGAAATTACTAGTATCTTTTCAATTTTTCTTACAGTGTACTGACTGGTCAACAATCACAGGTACAAGCTACTAACAAAGTGTATCATAAATAAACAATGATTCAGTTATTATTATTAATATTAAATTAAACAATTGCAAATAGCAGCTAACTTAATTCAAGTGGTTGTACTCACACCGCCTACAACATCACCAAGGCTCGCCCCGATCGGCCTGACGGGGGCGCTACAGCGATCATGACAAAACGCACGCCTCAGATTCAATCTTCAGCTGAAATTTTTGGGTATTTTGAATTTTTTGAAAAAACTCATTTTTTTGTGAATTAGTCCTAGGTATTTTTATCCGATCGTAACCAAACCAGAGCAGGAAGATTCTCTGGAGAGTGAATATCAATAATTATTAAAAAAAGTTGAACTTTCGACTCACCGTCACAAAGGGACGCCAAAACGTTCGAAAGGGGCAGGTTTAGTTCTGTCTTGACTAAAACAGCTATAACTTTTAAATGGAATGAGATATCTTCATCAAACTCGCATGTAAGAGCTGAATCTGAGGTCACGAAAAAAAAAAAGTCGTGGAGCTTGGCCACTTGGTGGTGCTATAAGAGGGAAAAAACATAAAACAGCCATAAGCAACCGTTTGTCCTATCGACATGAAAATTGGTCTTGGTCTAAAGTGTCTGTAAGGAACTTGCGTATCTTAAAAAATATGGCCATCATTGGCCGAAGAAGTTTGAGGACCTGTAAGACGAGGTTAACAGAGGCGGATTGGAACGAAACTCAGTGGGCCCCAAAGGTCTGTGAGAAATTTAAAAGAAATTGGCCACTGGGGGGCGATATCACATTTTTCAAGTGCGCAAACGATTGCGTATTGCACCATTTTTTACTCGTACGCACGATATTCATATCATACGATATGGAGAGGAGAACTGACCCCCGACTGAGCCTGGTTTCTCCAAGGTTTTTTTCTCCATTCTGTCACCGATGGAGTTTTGTTTAGTTGGGACACTTAATTCCCAGCGATATCGTCGACTTGATCGCACAGATACTATTTAAACTGAACTGAGCTGGACGTGACATCACTGAACTCAATAATGAAATGCCTTTAACTGGAAACTTTGTTTACTATTGTCCTTTTGCACTTTTGACACACTATTTTGAAGTTCTGTGAACTTTAAACCCTAACCCACACTAAGACTTTACCTCGCTAATAACGCCTCAGTCAGGTCAAATAAATGTTTTATTAGTAAGACTATTATGGAAAAAATAAAGACAATAGAACCCATTTTTTCATAAAGAACAAATAAAATTGTAATTAATAGATTTTTATTTCCAAAACAAATCAAACTAATAAAAAATAATCATAGTTTACATACCAAACTCATTCATTTAAAACTACGCCATTGTTGCTTAAATAAAGTTTGAATAGCCTGCACTAGTAAAATCACAGTATAATAGGGTACAACGGGGCTAAAGGCCCACCTTAAGAAAAAATGTGCTATTCACTGCACCTCATAAAATGTTTAATTGCAGAAAAAATATATGTGTTATATTGAACATTAATGGAGCAACAGATTTTGTGAGAAAATAAACCATTCAAGTTGTTTATTTTGTTTAAAAATCTTATAAATCTTATAAATGTATGAGGTGGCACACGGTATTGATACAGATACTTCAGCGAAAATAATGTCTAAGTTAATACTTGTTCAAAACTATCACTTTAGCAAAGTTTGTACTATTTTCTGCTTATTTTGAAAAATAAAAGAATACATTTTTGTTCAATAAATATACTGCCATTAAAATATGTTAATATAAAAAATATATTTTAAAATACAGAAACAAAATAATTTTAATAAGTAAAGATTCTGAAAGCATTGAAGGAGATCCAATAATAATTGAATATACATTTACAGTAGTAACAACAAATGATATTTTATTATATGATATGATTAATATCATGTTTTTAAATATGGTTTCATTCCAAACATGGTGATTATCTCTAATATGGACACGCGGCATAATATATGATATTTACCATCTGAATCTAACCATGTCAACGAATGGAAAAGTCAGCCATCTATTAATTATCATGTTAATTACTGCGCCTTTAGCCCCAACAGCAGGGGCGCTTTTCACCCCAAATACCATACTTTTTCATATTCTTTCGTTATTTAAAAACTGTTGCTTTAATTATCTTAAACAAAACTGAAAATCATAAAGACCTTTGTCTCAAAATATATGCATAATTTTAGCGATTCTCATTTGAAAAACATAAAATATTAGCTCAAGTAAGCACAGAATCAACTTTGTGCTGCTGCACATGATCGCGTCAAGGTTCAGACAAATATACACGTGCACCTTGAAAAGCGGATGTTTTGGAAAGTGCTACGCCACGTTTTTGTGCCATCTAACGGTTTAGATGAAAATAATATCAAAGGCGCCTTTTTCCCTGTTGTACCCTATTATTTGTGTAAGCCTATGAAACACACCTATATATCTCATAATTACAGTTTAATTGACATGAAATAGCTTTAATGACAGCCCCACTTTGCGCATGCGTGTCAAACATCCACTGCGTGTTGGATCTGATCGTGCTACAGGCTGCAGCGACGACCTCTGACCTCTTTAGGCCAGCTTTATCAGTAAAACGTGAGTGACAACAATTTGATAACTCATAGGTGCCGTCATTTCTTTTTCTTATTTTGACTTTTTTCTCGAAATTTAATGAGTTTATTATCAACATTTTATTTCGACTTTTTTTCTTTAATCTCGAGATGATTTTATTTATTTTTTATTGCTTGGCCCTAATCCTCTT
Organism: Onychostoma macrolepis; assembly: GCF_012432095.1. NCBI lineage: Eukaryota > Metazoa > Chordata > Actinopteri > Cypriniformes > Cyprinidae > Onychostoma > Onychostoma macrolepis. The sequence continues at coordinate 29,093,188 of NC_081162.1, forward strand.
TCGTAAAATGCTGATCCATGTGTGAGTTTATAATATAAAATGTAATAAATATATATAATATAATAAATTAAACATTACCTTGTCATAATAGTGTTTTATCATTTATACAGATAACTGTTATTTATGCCAATAAAATAAATATAATAACCATATCAGAATAATTTACTACCTCAAGTATTACTTATATTAGCACTTTATAATTAACATATAATACAACTATATATATATATATATATTAGGCTCTATAACTGTTGTAGAGTGACAATGAAGTGTCAGTTGTTGTGATGGCCTGTAGAGGGCAGTCTAATGCTGTTGGTGATTGAGTGTACTGCTGGTTGATGCATTCTGCGGAGTAAATGCAATCTTGAACAGATCTCATGCCTATTCAAGTTATTACAATTACATAACTGTATTGTAATAATATACAATATTATTTGCTATCTGTCACACCCACTGAAGGCTCGATCAGTAGGTGACGCATGCGCTGATAGCGCTGAACTAACCCTGAAACAGAAGCTACTCCGGAGCAGGTTATCTTCAGAGAGCAGGTTACTATGGTTAGTAACTTGTAACTAGTATGGTTACCCTGAAAGTTTCCTCTGATTTTGGAACCGAAAGCTGAGGTTATCCGCTTGCTTCTGGAATACCCCCCCAGCCACCCAGCTTTATATCAAGCTGCTGTAAAGCTGCTTTGACACAATTTGCATTGTTAAAAGCGCTATACAAATAATAGTGACTTGACTTGTTTGGCATCTCTGTGACATGATTAGATCGAGAGAGAGACCTCCACGACATCCAACACATGCTGAGTATCATCTGCTCTCACCTACTCACACACAGACAGTGGTAAAAAATAAATAAATAAAAAACATCTACCAAGCCACTTTGTTAGTGTAAGTGTAAAATGGATTTGTTGATGTTTTTAAGTTCCTACCATAACATTACTTCCATCATTCATTATTTTAAAAATTCTATTGTATTTTTTGTATCATTCTCTT
>NC_081162.1:29099185-29136685 GCF_012432095.1 Onychostoma macrolepis
CTTTTTTTGGTCCTCTTCAGCAATGAAGAGATCTCAGACCCTTTCTTGTTCACACCACAACTTTATAAGTTGCAGCAGTGGATTTTGGGTATTCAAGATGGCGTCTTCACATGTTGTCATCACATGGATGTGGCACATTTTGAAGCAAATGACAAACAGAGAAAGAGTCAGACAAAGCAGAACTAGAGGAAAGTATCTGAAAAAACGGAAAAGGAAAAGGATAGCAACTAAAAAGAACATTTTCTTCCAACACCATCAACAACTGCTGCTGCAGTAAACTTAGACCATGCCTGGAGCGACAGCGAACTTGCTACAGAGCTGCTCTCACTGTGGAACAAAGAGTTGCAGTTACGCTTTGGAGGCTTGCTACAAATATTGAATATCGATCCATTTCACACTTGTTTGGTATCGGCCTCTCAACAGCATGTATCGTGACGCAGCAAGTAGTCTCAGCCATTCTCCAAATCCTGAAGCCAAATTTGATAAAAGTTCCTACAGGAAACAACCTGAGAAATGTAATAAACGGCGTCAGAGACAGGTGGGGCTTTCCCCAATGCGCTGGGGCTATAGATGGCACACATGTGCCTATCATAGCCCCACATCTTAACAAGTCTGATTTCTACAACAGAAAAGGCTACTACTCCATAATTCTGCAGGGTGTTGTGGACCACAAATTGATGTTTTGGGACACCAATGTCGGGTGGCCTGGGAAGGTCCATGATGCAAGGGTGTTTGGGAATTCCTCCATCTTCCAGAAAGGTCAATCAGGCAGACTTTTCCCATCATGGACAGAGGAATTTCAAGGTGTTTCTGTCTCTATATGCATTGTAGCAGATGCTGCATACCCACTCCTACCATGGCTTCAGAAACCATTTCCTGAAACACCAGGAATTACACAAGACCAGCGTCTGTACAGTTACAGACTGAGCAGAGCCAGGATGTGTGCAGAGAGAGCCTTTGGCACGCTAAAAGCCAGATGGCGTTGCCTACTTAAGAGAAACGATCACAACATCAGCAAGATCAACAAAGTTGTGGCAGCTTGTTGTACACTTCATAATTACTGTGAGAGCAGAGGTGAAATGCTGGCGTCTGACCTACTGGAACATTTGGAAGATGAAGTGGACAGCGAAATGGGTGAAGGAGAGCTGCCAATCCCTGATCATGTCACTGGTCAAGATATTCGCAGAGCTTTAACAACACATTTCAGACAAATTTAAAATGAAAAGGGAACATTATGTGTAAAGTTAATCCAACAGTTGAATGTTAAAATGTTTCTTTGTTCATTTCATTTTTTTTTTTTAAATTCAGAATAGGATGCATTTCATTGTTTTAGGGATTGTTTCTTTTTCAAAGGAATTATATAATAAAAGACAACAGAATTATTTTGTATTGTTCCAGTTAAGTTGGTTTATTATTTATTTTTTTGAAAAATGTAACAAGTGACTTCTGAACAGAATATTTTCAACGTCTGAACATGACATCTGTAAACAATATAATAATCACAAAAATAAAGTGCTTAGTTAAGCTTCAAGCATTACTGTGTTGTGTTTTGTCAATACAAAAAAAAAAAACCTGATTCACAAATCAAAACCATATCTGAAAATGTTTCAGATACTATGCTTACAACAAAAAAAAAGAACATTCAAATGTCTTCTCTTACAAAGAGAAAATGGTTTCCGATTTGTAAAAAACTAACATGTGCTGCATGAACAACAGCAATCCAGTGAACAAGACATCTTTCAGCTGAATTTGTTTATCTCATGTAAATCTGAACTGCTCCGAGAGCGTTTGAAAGGGTTAAACGAACTAGTTTTTTTTTATTTTATTACAGATTTTAGAACAAAGAACATACAAGGGCAATGACATTTAAATGAACTCAAAACAAATATTATAAAGAAACTTAAAAAGGAAAAGCAATAAAGAAATCACATGTCTGTAAACAAGTTCAAATAATTTCAAAATATTCAAAAGATAGATTTAAGGCTTCAAAATAATTTACAGTTTTTTTCGCTTTGTTATTTCTTGTTTCTTTTAATGTATACAGGTAATGACTCGTTTGTATTTTAAAAGTTAAACGAACTAAGTGTGAAAACCTGGTTTCCGCCATGACGTCTATTTGGCTCGCGCACCCAAGCGAACTTCCGGTATAAACCAGGCTTTAGTCACTTTCCGTGTTAGTTTCAGGAGAGAGTGGAGCTACCCGATAGTCTGAGCTACCGACAGTCTGAGCTACCCACACACCAGAGCCGTAAAGACACAGAATGAAGGCGGAGCTGTAATCTCAACCATAAAGCATGTCGGCCAATCAGAAGCCTGAAAATTTCCAGCTCTCTGAGGGCGCGAGCACAAACCCTCTCTCACTGTTACCAGAGTCTTTAAAGTCTTCGCCCTGGCAGCAGCACCCCACGATGCTCGGTGTCGGTGTCGGTGACCTGCGCGAGCTCGAGCCGCCGGACTCCGGAGGAGACGTTCTGAAAGGAACCGGTTCAGGCTCTGTGAACGAGCGCGTGAGTATAATCAATTCAGCTTCATTAAAGTTGTGTTTTTTGTTAAATTAAATCTCTCCCAGTAAATATGTAATCATTTCTTCATTGTCTAATCATTTCTAACAACAAAAACAAGTTTTATAACGTTATCACGAGGGTGCTTCATATTTTCACAGAATGCTCTTTGCATCATGTAGACTGAGTTTAATCTGGGTTTCACATTCACAGCTCTCATCTAACTCGTCTTTAGTCTCATTAATCTGTTATTTGTTCCAGAGAAGATAGTTTTGGCAAAATCTCATGATTGTGTAAATTCAGTGGTGTATATCTTTGTGCTTTTGACTGAATTGGCTAGCAGCTTTTATGATGACTGTTGTTGTTTATTAAATATTATTATTATTATTATTCAATAAATAATATTTTGTATAAAAAAATAGTATTTAATAATAGTGTGTAGTATTGAGAACCAGTGTTGGGCTAGTTACTCAAAGAATGTAATCTATTACTCATTACTAGTTACTCCTTTCAAAAGTAATATTGTTACTTTACTTATTACTTTCTGGCAACAGTAATTACTACTTTTCTTCACACCCCACAGAAGTTGTAACTGTGTATCAACATCAAATTATTCAAAATATCCTCATCATTTGACCAAAATCCACACTGGATCACAGTCAGAAGTTATTACTAACACTCAGTGACTGATAGTGACATTCAAGTGTTGTATTGATCTCATTAACCCCTTAACTGTTACTCACGGTTTTGAACACAGACATGATAGTGCACTATCCAAACTTATTTTTTATAATTCATGAATGAAAACATTTTCCAACGTGATTTTGATGTACCATTTCCATGGTAATGCAATGTCTGATTTTAAAATGGGTTTCAAAGGATGAATTTTGAGATTTATCTCATGTCTGCTCATGTGATATATATATATATATATATATATATATATATATATATATATATACAGTATCTCACAAAAGTGAGTACACCCTCACATTTCGCAATCATTTTAGTATATCTTCAAGGGACAATTCTATAGAAATGAAACTTGGATATATTTTAGAGTACACAATGTGCAGCTTGTATAGCAGTACAGATTTACTGTCCTCTAAAATAACTCAACACAGCCATTATTGTCCAAATAGCTGGCAACAAAAGTGAGTACACCTTAAGTGTTAATGACCGCTATACGTCGTTTAATCATGCAAGGCCACGTCCTATTCATCATGTTCATGTTTTTGTCTGCTTGACAGGACTATACAAATTTGTTTATCTTGTATTAGAGCAGTTAAAATGTGGTGCTTTGAGTACAATACTCTCATACTGACCACTGGATGTTCAACATGCACCTCATGACAAAGAGCTGTCTGAGGAGCTGAGAATCAGAATCGTTGCTCTCCACAAAGATGGCCGAGGCTAAAAGAAGTTCGGTAACACGCTGAAACTGAGTCACAGTACAGTGGCCAGCGGCATACAGAGGTTTTCCAAGACGGGTTTCACTCGGAACAGGCCTCGCAAGCATCGATCAAAGAGGTTAGCTCCTCGTGCTGTGCGTCAGGTGCAGAAGCTGGCTTCCAAACACAGATGCATGAGTGCTGCCAGCATTGCTTCAGAGGCTGCAGAAGCGGAAGGTCAGCTTGTCAGCGCTCGGACCATACGCCGCACACTACAACAAGTCAGTTTGCTGATGAAGCTGAAGCTGAAGGTGGTGGACCTACAGCTAGTAGGTTACGGCTAAGACTGAGCTTCTTGTCTTTCCCGCCGCTCCGACTCTACAGCATGACATCACCATCCAGTTAGGTTCATCAACAATAACCCCATCAACTTCGGGCAGAAATCTTGGTGTAATCTTTGATGACCAGCTGACCTTCAAAGACCACATTGCAAAGACTGCTCGATCTTGCAGGTTTGCACTACACAACATCAGAAAGATCAGGCCCTTTCTGACGGAGCATGCTGCACAACTTCTTGTCCAGGCCCTTGTCATTTCTAGGCTGGACTACTGCAATGCTCTTCTGGTTGGACTTCCATCAAACACAGTCAAACCTCTACAAATGATTCAGAATGCGGCGGCACGACTGGTCTTCAAGGAACCCAAAAGAGCCCATGTTACACCTCTCTTTATCTCATTGCATTGGCTACTAATCGCTCGCATCAAGTTCAAGACACTGATGCTTGCTCATAGAACAGCCACAGGCTCAGCACCCGCCTACATGCACTCACTATTAAGAATCTACATCCCCTCCAGAAGTCTGAGATCTGCTAGTGAGCGACGCCTCGTGGTACCATCACAGAGAGGCTCAAAATCACTCTCCAGAACATTCTCCTTCACCGCTCCTGGCTGCTGGAATGATCTTCCCACCCCTATCCACTTTTGTGAGATACTGTATATGTGTGTGTGTGTGTGTGTATGTGTGTGTGTGTGTATGTATTGTGATGAGTCAGTTGCCCTCCCCCTTATTGTCATCACCACCCCGTCCCTTATTCGCCGCCCTTCACCAGGCTCCCGGCGGGAGGGGGTGTGAGAGAGGAGGGGGCGTGTTTACCGCCGCTGTTTAAATGCCGAGCGCGCCTCTCCTCCGGAGACCGGTCTCTTCCCCCGTGTATGCACGCTGGTGTCCTCGTGGGTCCAGGAAGGGAGCGTAGAGGGACTTCCGCGCCACCGGAGATGTGAGCTGCCGAACCCGCGGCCCGTACAATCCTGCCAAAGGCCGAGGACGAAGAGGAAGAGCCGCCGCTGTGATGAAGCCGCCGGGCTCCGCCCCTTACCTGGACCCTCCCTTCCAGAACACTGCCCTCCTTCACAAGCCCCGCAGCACGACGAGGACACCAGACCCCCTGTTTATTTTGGACACTTTTCACCCTTGGACACTTTATTTTATTGTTTTTGTTGAATAAAAGCCTCTCTGAGGCCTGACGCCACACCCACTGTGTCTGTCGATGGCTCCTCCGTCACTATATATATATATATATATATATATATCTCTCTATTAGGGGTGGCACGGTACACAGATGTCACGGTTCGATACGATTTCGGTACAGGGGAAAAAAGAAATCTACTATGCTCAGTTTCTTTTCATTTATTTTTAACAGACAGTAGTGCAAATTACTATTTTTTTTTTTTCTTTTTTTTTCCCATCTAGATGTGAACATACTAAATATTATTACATGTTATATATATAAAATCTGTTTTGTTTTCATTGTGAGTGTACACAAATAAAAGCAGACCTTTATACAGTGATTATTAATAAGACAATAAGTGTTTAAAGTTGATTCTGCTGGAAACAGTTGAAGTGATCGCGCCGAGCACACACACACACACACATATATATATATATATATATATATATATATATATATATATATATATATATATATATATATATATATATATATATATATATATATATATATATATATATATATATATATATATATATATATATATTTTAGCTAGCACAGATTTATTGTATAATTTTAGCAACTGTTGTGACATAACCAATAAAACAATAACTGTCTGTGTGGGTAATCTGTCTGCTTCTGAATTCTTGTCTTTTCTTCTGAAAGCGTTGTAGATCGTATCATGGAGAGAAGACACGATGAGGTCATCGCTTTCCTCACTAAACACGTCACCCAAAAGATTACAGCAAAACTAAACGGCAAACCTTGAGGCGATACTCTAAAAAGTTCGAGTCAAAGGTTAGTGTGAAGGCAGTGTTCTGCAAAAGTTTCTAAGGATAATCTATATTACATATTTAGTCAATGTTACAGGTGATTTGCTGTATTATGGGAGAAGGGAGGCAGTGAAATCCAAGGACGAATGCAGGGCATTGTTTGAGATATTCCACTGCAGCCCTTCAAGAGAACACAGAGGGGTATCTAGAACTCGTAATGCCTTGCGTGCCCAGTATTACTGGCCAGGGATGACCGTGGATGTCAAGAAATGGGTAATTATATATTCATATGCTATTAATTAATATGCCATTAATTTTGTCTTTTTAATACTTGGAGAAGGTTATTCATGCTTTTATTACATCTTGCTTAGATTATTGTAAATCTTTGTATTTGGGTCTTTCTTAGTTTTCCACTGCATGCCTCAAGGCTGTTGAACAGGACAGAAAATATGATCATGTTTCACCAGTTTTAGTATCACTTCATTAGCTCCAGGTCCATTTTAGGATCCAGTTCAAAATTCTGTTGTTTGTTCTTATGATGATCAAGCCCCATCTTATCTTGCAGATCTTCTTACTCCTCTTTCATCCTCTAGATTTGTATATCCTCTGATAGGGCTCTTTTAAAAATTAGGGCTTCTCCAGAAATATTTGATTGGGTTCAAGCTCAGGCTGTGGCAGGAGGACATTCACAGAATTGTCTATAAGCCGCGCTTGCTGTGTGCTTGGGTTCATTGTCTAGAATATCATTACATGTTGAAGCATCAAGATTTGTGCTCTCGCCAATGACAAAAGTAGTCAGACCTGTTCAGTAGAAGGGGGTGTCTCAGTTTTGTCCATATGGCATACCTTTTCTAATGCGTTGCATTGTGTCTGGAAGGTAATCGATTATACGTCAATGAGCCATTGTCAAGATTAGTTACATTTTTTTTTGATGACAAATAAATATGGTTTATTGTTATAGCTTGTACTTTATCATTTATATGTGCATTATTTGTCATATTTTCTAGGTGCGTGAATGTGACCAGTGTCCGATGATGGGAAAACCTATAGTAGAGCACACACTGGAACATATTCAGGTATTTCTGCTTTCAAATTGCTACTGCATTCTGATCTGCAAACTTATTATTTTTTTTATTGGACTGCTTGTCCAATATCTGAAAGTATCTGAAAAATACTTCCACCACTGTTAAGTAGCTAAGTTGGCTAGCTAACATTACCCAGTGTTAGCTAGCTATATAGCAGGTAAGTTAATTTGACGATACTATACATTTTTTTATATACCTATATTATCAATGTAGTGACATATATATTATACCCTTAAAAGAGACTGTATATGATGAGTCACATCAACAAAAACAATGCATCACATCTTTCTAAACTTATTTCAGAAGCATACACATACACCGTGTATATTTGAAGTACCAAAACCCTGAACTTGCACATGAATATAATAGTCTCATGTTCAACAAAATGAGTAGAAAAAATACTTTCTGAATGAAATAAAATAAAGTGCTATGCATACAGTTTTAGTCATGTTCTCCCCACCACCTCTTAGGAAAAATAAAATAACGAAATAAAAATCGAATCTGAGGTAAATCAATCGAATTTTAAATCGTTTTAAAAAGAATCGCGATAGTTAGGTGAGTCGTTTTTTCTTCTTCCTCTCACCCCGTACTATACAGAGAGTCTAGGAGGAGGATCTCGCTTCAGAGTGGCTTCAGTACCTGTAGGGATGCATAAGCTATGGCAGTGGCGGTTCTACATTGAATTACTCTCCGGGCAAGACCCCCTCTGAGCGCCCCCCACCCATCCGAGGAAAAAAAAAAAAAAAAAACACCAAATTTTGCACAAACAGCCATGTTTTACTATAACAATATAAGTGTAAGACAAGCTTATATTTCTCAATTGCACAAATCATTCAACAGAACATTTGAAAAACACAATTCTGCACAAAACAGAATGTCTTGTGCCGCCCCGGGCAGCTGCCCCGTTCGCCCATGCCTGAAACCGCCGCTGAGCTATGGTTATGGCCAGGGAGTATAGAAAGTGTTATGAGAATCCATTTCACATTTGCATTATCTTTGCCTTAAGATATTGGGGTAAAATCACCCTCCATAAAACCAGCATAAAAGAACAATCCCTCCAAAACACAAAGTTGAATAATTACTATATTCTTATGAGCTACACCATGTAAAATCTTACACATAACAGATAATGATCTGGGCCGGTGGCTTGTGTTCATTCAGGGCATCCTTCATGAAAGCATTATCCTAAAAAACACACAAATAACACCAATAAAGAATAACTTTTTATTGTATTATGGTAGATGTCAGATAGTATGATTTATGCATTACTCACTGGAGAGTAGGCTGGGGGACTGTGGCAATAACACGCATGTCTTTGCCCTGTGAGAGTAAAAACTAAAATTAAGCAGACTACCACTTGCCATTCAAATATAAAATTAAGAAGCACTCTAAAAAGTCTCAAATAAACTACAGCTGATATTTAATAATGTGAAAAAGATTTATACGTTATGTGCTCAAACCTCTTCATAGACGAGTTTCACGCAGGTGTTTCCAATCTGCAAGAGAAACAATCAAAGTAGCTAGCACGCACACAAAAGTCTAAGCTCTTTAAACCAAGAAAACAAATAGCATAATGTTACTACTTGCATCTACCTGACTGTCAATAAGTACATTTATAGACCTATCTATTCATATTAAAATTAATTGACATCAACTTTTAGCTAATCATTTCACTATAAATGTTGCAGGATTGCTCAACAATAATAACTTCAGTGATGATTTAACATCTTATTTGTGTGGCTTCTGTTCTGATGGCTCATACTGTACAGCCTCCCCCTACTGGACGCATCAGGAACAACAGAAAAGAGTAGCTCCACCTTTATGGTACCCTTTTCTGTTGTCCCTGATGCGTAATAGGATGTTCAGTCCTGAATCGTACTGTACTGACCCGTACCGCTCGGTGGAAACTAAATGGATTCGCAGCAAACCTGTATTTGAGGTACCGTGAACTCTAGGGTGAAGCGTACGACTCGACGTCGTTGTCTCACACACGCAAAGAAAGAGAGAGAGAGTCTTGCATAACATGCTGAATTGACACGCTACATGTTAACAATATTCTTTCTTGTATTTTCCTGTCAGAATAACAGAGTTCCTTTTGGAATTCTTCAGCTTTTAAGAACTGCTGGGCGGAACTAATGTGCAAACGGCAATCTCATTGGCTGGCGCTCACCTAGACACTGTCCGTCGCCATCTTTGCAGCGCGTAATCGAAAACCGGCAAAGAGGCGGGACATGGGTGGAGCTGGTTGCTGAAACCACGCCCACCTAGCACGACGGTGGTGACCGCAGCGGCAATCCACCCGTCACTCAAGTAGCCACACCCTTAATTATGCAGAACTTTAAGTTATAAAAAAATTCACCCCCTCACAGTTGTCATGAAGGGAAAAATTAGCTATAGAGACCAAAACCACTTTTTGTACCAGGCTGTACATTTTTTTTTTTTTTTTTCTGCTGTAAAGTTGGGCATTTTAAGGTCTATGGGATTGACTCCCTTTTGGCGTCACTCGATGAACTGCAGTTTAACTCACTTCTGTTTTGGTTTCAAGAGCGAGACCAGGCACATGTCAACCCAACACCACCGGACCCCTGATCGAAGGAGTAAGAGCATTTCATAAACTTTACACTATAAAACAACACAAATCACAACCAATTAGTATTTTTGATTTTAGTATATTTGGGCACCAAATTTATTGTATTTTGAAATGACTAATATAGGCGCTCAGGTGAAGCAACATAAAAGACCACTTGAGGAAGGCCCTCTTGCTGCCTCTTCATCCTCGAAAAGGCCCAGAAGAGAGGCTGATCAGAGGTACTCATAGAAAATTAGTGTGTTTTTTGTTTGTTTGTTTTTTTTTTTGGTAAATTTCTAAAAAATTAAAACAGTTTTTCATCAATTATTTTTAATAGCAGACGCATGGAGAACCCGGTCCCTTGTGAGCGTGAGGTGGAAGGGGACATGTACGAGTCTGCCGACAGCAGGGTAAAGTGCACAAACCTTCTTGCTACGACTCAGCCTTCCTTCAGGACGTTTTTTTGTAACTGTACGAAGGCACCAGGTGGCCCTTGTTTAATATCTCTTAATATCTTGTGTCCAGGGTAAGAATTGCCACTTTCTGTATAAGAATTCCAGTATGGAGGAGAAGAGAGGGTTTTTTTCTCAGGGTCCTCAGCAGCCCAACACTGTGGGACCTGGACAAGCCATCCGGCCTCCGAGTTAGTGGCTTTGTTTTTTAATGCTTTGATCTTCTGGTTGTTGTATTTTCCTGGGTGCTTTATTGATTAGCTGCTCAAAATATGCCTTATTTCCTCAGATGGGCATGTTCCTATGTCCTGTGTGCCAAATCAGTCGATGACCCGGATGCACGTCCCTCAAGGTATGGTGTTTCTTTCTGTATACATATATACACTACCGTTCAAAACTTTGAGGTCAAGGTGTGGTGTTTTTATTTTTTTTTTTTTTTTTTTTTTAAGTGTTTTTAAAAGAAGTATGTAATGCTCACCAAGGCTCCATTTATTAAGATTAAAAATTAATTATAAAAAAAAAAAAACAGTAATATTGTGAAAAATTATTAGAGTTTAAAATAACTCTATTTTAATATATTTTAAAACGTAATTTATTTCTGTGATTCAAAGCTGAATTTTTGGTAGCCATTACTCCAGTCTTCAGTGTCTCATGAGCCTAATATGCTGATTTGCTGCTCAAGAAATATTTCTTTTATCAATGTTGAAAACAGTTGTGTTTAATATTTTTTGCCAAAATTTATACATTTTGTTTTTCAAAGTTCTTTGATGAATAGAAAGTTCAAAAGAACAGCATTTAAAAAAAAAAAAAAAGTCAATTTAATGAATCTTTGCTGAATAAAAGTGTTAATTTGTTAAAAAATCTCACTGAACCCAAGCTTTAACAGTAGTGTACATTCTTCTATATTATCTTTGATTCCTTTTTGGCGGAATGTAATAACTTTATCTCCCAAAACAGCAGCCTTTCTGAAATTTTGTCAACAGTGACCACATTTGAGGTCAACCTTAATTTGATCAGTTACAGCAATATTAGCAAAAACAATAGATTTAAGAAAATTATTTGCACTCTGAAATATGTCATATTACAGAAATAGTTTGAGAATGCGGTTTCATGTTGACTTGGACAGGGATAAAAGCAGTCGCAGGTCATACTGGTAGCGCAGGAATTACTCAAAAGCTTCAATCTCCCGTTCAACAGAAAAAACTTTTTTAATGTTTTTTTTTGTTTTTTTGTTTTTTGGATCATGTTCTTCAGGGTTGGGCCAGTTCAGCCCCGTGACCATGCAGATGTCCCCGTCAGCGGTGGGAGCTCCTCGGTCTGCGTCCGGTATGACCCACCCTCCTCAGATGGGCATGGGTACCGTTCCAGCGGTGAGCAGCAAGACGCAGTTGTGTAGTCAGAGCTGTTATACTTTAAAACTGTGTATTTGTTACTCTACAAAAGACAACGGTTTTAAACATAATGGGAAAACTCATTTTATTCAACAAGCGCCATAGCCATCCACAACCCATCTCAACTCTGGAAGCAGCGATCTCCCTCACATAAGAGTCCTCACTTCCTCTGTACTATACGCACACTTGCACTCAGAACACTATGCAAATAGCACAGAAATATTACAGGTATAAAATACAAGAATGCATAACCATGACTGAAACTTAACAGTATTTTTAGTTAGATTTAACCGTTTTCTCAGTTCATCTAAAGTTTCGCCTGCCATTTTGGATTTGCCTCAACAAACAGAAGCTTGTTTCACTAAAAAGTAAACTTATCAATAGCTTTATCACTTCTGTTGTGCCAAAATAGTTTTTTTGTTAGGGCAAAAACATAGTTTTGTGGCTCAAATCTAATTTCTCTTCATTCTTTTGCAGATGGGCATGTCTCCCTCCAGGTTTCCACAGGCACCAGCAATGATGGGAGGCCTGAACCAGACGGCGCTCCCTGGCTCAGACGGGGGTGTGTACGGGAACCAGGCTCTGCAGTCGGGACAGACGGAGGAGAAGGAACCAGAAGTGTCCAGCACCACACCATCCAGTCAATCTGCCCAGTCACGCAAGAAATGTAAAAACAATATTCTGAAAACATTAAATCAAGTTGCAGATGTTACTAAATGCGGTTTCAATCACATACCATCATTTGTTACAGTCTTCAAAGCGGAGGAGCTCAGACAGGCGCTGATGCAAACACTAGAAGCTCTGTATCGTCACCCAGAGTCCTTGCCCTTCCGCCAGCCGGTGGATCCCACTGCACTCGGCATCCCGGTAAATATCATGCACCTATCTACTGAGCTAATATTATGGATATCTCTACAAATGATCTAAGTATATTAGATAAAACAGCTCTGCCTCTTGTAAAAAAAGAAGTTCTGCTGATTTGGTGTAATATTACCTAATTTGATGTTAAATTCAAAAATATCAATAAAAGCTTTCAAAAACAATTTTTCACAAAATAAGAATAACGATTTTTCAAATTGTATACATGCAGCAGCTTTAATGCACTTAAAATCATTCATACAAATAGTTGAAATCTGACTCGAAGGAAGACAGGAATCGTGTCTTTGTGGCCGTTTTTATCCCACCTCAACAGCAGCAAAAGTGTTTTGCAATACAATATGAACACAAGTACATTGTACTTATTATTTTATGTAAGTACAAGGCCACCTAATATAAAGTGGGACTGTAAATTTGATGCAGGGTGCTGTAATCACCATGTATTCAATCTTGATTTTTCAGGACTACTTTGACATTGTAAAGAACCCAATCGACCTTTCCACCATCAAGAGGAAGCTGGACACCGGGCAGTACCAGGAGCCCTGGCAGTATGTTGACGACATCTGGCTGATGTTCAAGAACGCCTGGCTCTACAACCGCAAGACATCTCGAGTGTACAAGCACTGCTCGAAGCTGGCCGAGGTGTTCGAGCGGGTAATTGACCCCGTCATGCAGGGTCTGGGATACTGCTGTGGACGCAAGGTGAGGACTGGAGCTTCTTCCTCCTGGACAGCAGTGGTTAGCTTAGGGTTAATGCTCCAAATGAGCTCAAACTCCTCTCAAATGAAACTGAGAGCTTCTCTGGAGATATTCTGTGTGCAGTTCAGCATTGTTCTTGTTAAAGCTGCAGTCCGTAACGGTTTTTGTTTTTTTTGTTCATAATTTACAAAATGTATGTAATAAGTGAGTACATCATGAATCCATTTTCCAAACCGTGTATTTGGCTTGTCCTGAATCACTACGGTACACCTATGATAAGTGTTTATATTCAGACTATTTTAATAAGATTTGTTCTTTGTTATGTTTGGTATAAAACAAAGTCTGAGCCATTAAAATGAAATTTAAATAATGTAAATTATGTAAACTTTTTTTTTTTTTTTTTTTAATGACACTTTATATTTTTATTTATTCAAATTGGAGTGAAAAATAATAATATAATTTAAAGTTGATATAAAAACTGCCTTGATATAAATATTTAATTTACATTTTATTTTGAGTGTTGATTATTAAATATATTTTTATTTATGAATTATTACATTATTAAAAATTAATGAATTCTGTTTTTGACATTTCATTTTGGTGCATCAAGTCATCTTTATTTATATAGCGCTTTAACAATACAGATTGTGTCAAAGCACTTAACAGTATCAAATTGGAGGATAGAGTGTCAGTAATGTATAATGATAAGATTAAACACTCAGTTTTCAGTGAAAGGCATTTCATTATTGAATTCAGAGATGTCATTGTCTAGCTCAGTTTAGTTTAAATAGTATCTGTGCAATCAAATCGGCGATAATCGCTAGAAATGAAGTGTCCCCGACTGAGCAAGCCAGAGGCGACAGCGGCAAGGAACCAAAACTCCCTCCGAGACAGAATGGAGAAAAAAACCTTGGGAGAAACCAGACTCAGTCGGGGGTCAGTTCTCCTCTGACCAGACGAACCCGCAGTTCAGTTCCAACCGCAGCCGTGTCAGACTGTGTAAAGGGATTATCTGATTCCCGTGGTCTTGTCCTGATGGAGCATCACTGAAAATAACTAAAACTTCAAGTAGTAATGAAAACAGAAAATATATATTTTTTTTAAAAAGCAGCAAATAAAAAATTAATAAACACTATACTAGTACATAATACTAAAATAACACTGGTGCGTTTTTTATCTTTTGTAATCCTTGAATTAAGTTGCACTAAACAGAATTGTTTTGTTTTTTGTCTGCACAGTATGAGTTTTCACCTCAGACACTTTGCTGCTATGGGAAACTGCTCTGTACCATCTCCAGAGACGCCACATATTACAGCTACCACGACAGGTAATCAATGGCATGATCAGTGGTGCCGAGGTATGCGTTGTTTCTAGCAGCTTTCCAAATGGCAGCACTTCCTGATGACGTGCAGCGTGATGTGTGTGTGACTGAACGTTTGAGTGTGAGCTACAGTGAAAACGGAGCATTAGGACGCTTGCAATTTTTGTTTTTATTTTTTAAATGTAGAGAGTGTGTTAATGTGCAATAATACCAGCAATGTAAAGATGATTTTAATAATATATTTGAATGAGTACTAGTACATTATATTTGAACTAGTACATTATTTATAAAAACAAGATGCAAACAATCTGAATATTGTACCTGTTGGGGAGTAACCTAGATTGTGCTGTGGTAGAGTTGTGGAGGCCCTTCGTAATGCAGAGGTCAACTGCTGCTCTGCCAATAGTTAGAATGACCCTAGAGTATGCAGTGTTCAATAAACCACTGTTTTACTAAGTTCTTCTGAGGTGAAATTTAGTGCAGACCCGTATCGTGGTATGTATCGTATCGCGGCCTCTGTATTGGGATAGGTATCGTATCGTGACTTTGCTGGTGATGCACAGCCCTAGTAGCTATCCATTATTTTTTTATTTAACGTTCATTTGTGAGTTTGAATGCTGACCTGTGCTCTGCTTTGGCCTGTTTGCTGTGTGTCAATCTCTGCTCGACTCGTGTGCTGTGCTGCTCTCCGTGCGCCGGTTTGCCTGTGCTCTTGTGTGCCGGCTCCAGTTCATCTAAATATGGTCTTGTTGCCGACAGGTATCACTTCTGTGAGAAGTGCTTCAACAAGATTAAAGACACTGTCACCCTGGGAGACGACCCGGCCCAGCCGCAGACGTATGCATCTTCTGCTGCCCAGAAGGCTTTGAGGTTTTGCCTTAAATTACACAATTTATCTTTAAAAATGAGTTGTGCATGTTTGAAGGTAGAATTTATCTTGTACGTCTCTCTGCAGTGTGATATCAAAGGAGCAGTTTGAGAAGAAGAAAAATGACATGTTGGACCCTGAGCCGTAAGTCTCATTATTTTTTTTCCCTCCAATGGGTTTTAGATTATGTACACTACAGTATCTCACAGAAGTGAGTACACCCCTCACATTTTTGTAAATATTTTATATCTTTTCATGTGACAACACTGAAGAAATGACACTTTGCTACAATGTAAAGTAGTGAGTGTACAGCTTGTATAACAGTGTAAATTTACTGTCCCCTCAAAATAACTCAACACACAGCCATTAATGTCTAAACCGCTGGCCACAAAAGTGAGTACACCCCTAAGTGAAAATGTCCAAATTGGGCCCAAAGTGTCAATATTTTGTAGGGGTGTCCCCGAATAGTCGACGATTCGATGCTTCGATTCGAGGAGCCTGATTCGACTCCCAATCTCACAGTCGAATATTCGCGGGGTGTTATGATCATACCATTTTGGCTATACAGGGGTGCTCAGTGTCTGATTTCACATTGAACTACCGTTTTCTCCCAAGTTAATATACAGCCTATTATGATAATGCTGTAAATAAGAATCTGAAAAGAAAAAAGCTTTAAATCAATATTTTAACGTGCGTGAATAAATCCAACCACCCCTAGCCTATAGATTTAAGTTTCACTTTCCATAATCCGTGACCTACAGAGGAGCATCTTGGCGGCAGGGATTTAAAATTTTAACAAGACTGAAACTAACGCAGAGTGAAAGACTGGATTTTTTCCGATCAGGTAGGATCCGAGTGATTTCAAAACATTTCAGCCGGTTTCGTGTATATATTATTTATCTCATATAAGATGCATTTGGTTGAATCGCTGCAGTAAAGCGCTTCATTGTACGGTGCTGATCTCTTCAGTGCGCAGGACAAACAACTATGCAGAATATTAATGACTATGACTGGGACTGTCATATGCCCATAACATTATAATGAGAACACTGTTATAATAAAACGCTGTGAATTTTTAGAGTTTAGTTCCTGTATTTCTGCACATTGTTGCGTGAAGAATGCGTAAAGGAGTTCATTCATTCAGAGCCGCGCAGACACGTTCATGCTTCGGGGCGTTTTGTGCAGATAGTCTTTGTTATATTAACATTATTAACGTTAGCAACAATTCTTTTTTTCAGATCCTCAGAGAGTTCTTTGCCATGAGGTGCCATGTTGAACTTCCAGTGACCAGTATGAGAGAGTGAGAGCGATAACACCAAATTTAACACATCTGCTCCCCATTCACACCTGAGACCTTGTAACACTAACGAGTCACATGACACTGGGGAGAGAAAATGGCTAATCGGGCCCAATTTGGACATTTTCACTTAGGGGTGTACTCACTTTTGTGGCCAGCGGTTTAGACATTAATGGCTGTGTGTTGAGTTATTTTGAGGGGACAGCAAATTTACACTGTTATACAAGCTGTACACTCACTACTTTACATTGTAGCAAAGTGTAATTTCTTCAGTGTTGTCACATGAAAAGATATAATCACTTCTGTGAGATACTGTATGTACTTTATTTGAATAGCATGTATACTAATGCATATTAATGCAAATACTGTAAAAGTGTGATTAATTAACCACACTTGTCAAAATTGCATTTTTAACAACAGCTTCTGTCTAACAGCTTTGTTGAATGTAAAGACTGTGGTCGGAAGATGCATCAAATCTGCGTACTGCATTATGGCGTCATCTGGCCATCAGGGTAAGCATCTTATACCACGATTCTCCTGAAGAGTTTAGCATGACATGAGCTTACAGCTACTTTGTTTGTCTCTCCTTCCTATAACAGTTTCACCTGTGACAACTGCCTGAAGAAGTCCGGGAAAACAAGAAAGGAAAACAAGTTTTCTGCTAAAAGTGAGTGCTTTTGAAGCATCTTGCTGCTTGCTTCTCTGTCTGTTGCAGAGTGAGGTAACCCTCTGTGTTGTTCTGATCAGGCTTGCAGAGCACGAGACTGGGCTCGCACATCGAGGACCGAGTGAATAAGTTCTTGAAGAGGAAGAAACACACCGAGGCTGGAGAGGTGTTTGTTCGGGTGGTCGCCAGCTCTGATAAGACCGTGGAGGTCAAACCTAGGATGAAATCCAGGTAACGTCACAGAGGATATGAATCAAGTATTCATGGGTTTCAGTCACATGACTTTTTTTGTTGCGGCCACCATCTTTAGGACCTTGAGTAGCCTCTCCTTGGTGATCGGAAACCAAAATAACACTTCACCAACAACGGAAAACAATGGTATTTAAAAACAAATAGATACTTTAGGATTAGATCCTTATTTACTGTCAAGCGAACTGCTGACTGCACTAAAGTCTAGTGAAAACTTACCAGTTTGACGTTTGCCGATAGGCTACATCTGCCTCATACACAATCCCTCTCCATACACTCGGGACAGTTTCAGCTAAATTCACCTGCTAGAGACTTACCCATCGGCCCGGATCCATCTGCCGCACCTGGCCTGGATGCCCGTGTACTCACTTACAGATTCTGGGCCGAATCAACCGGACCAGGGGCCGGATTCCCAAAAATTCTTAAGAATATTCTTATCTTTTTTCATAAGATTGTTCTTAAGACAAAACCAAGAAGAATTCAAATTCTTGAAAAGAATCTTCTTAAAAATCATCGTAAATAACTTCTTAAATTTGGGACAGCCCCAGACTTGTCTTAAATCCTAAACAGTAAGAATTATTTAATACATTTATTGGGTTATTTCAAATTAATTGTTACATTTAAGCATTACAACAAAATTAGCTACATATAATACATAGTAGGACTATTAATAGGGATGTGCACGAGTTGCAAAGTTGCGACAAAAAAGAGTGCGTGCTTATGATTATTATATGGTAATCTGCAGGAAGCGCAGTGAGTTTATCAGTGCATCATGTTTTCACTCAGATAAAGACTGTCATTTTCTTCTTAAGAAAAAAATTAAGATGTTCTTAAGAATATATTTGAGAACTTGAGAATTTTTCAAGAATTTAGAATCCGAACTTCGTGGAATTTATCTTAAGAAATTTCTTAACTTATTTCTTAAGAAGATTTTCGTGAATCCGGCCCCAGATCCGATATTAGCCGAAATTTATGCCGAGTTCACACTGCACGATTTTAGCTCGATTTTTCACTCGCCGACAGGTTTTGATAAATCGCCGACAAATTACTGAAATCGGAGGCAAATCGGAACTCATTCACGCGATTGATAAACACGCAGTGTGAATTATCAAAGACGCGATCTGAGAGAATCGCCGACACTTTTACATGTTTGTACATAAATGTGTGTTGGCAGTGTGTGAACACAACCACCCTACAATAATAAAAATCCACCCACTCCTCATTTTTTAATTCCCTTTAAACCAAGTCAGTCTCACTAGGCCCGCCGTTTTGATTCTCACCGCAGTGTGAAGTCACATTTCGGAGGGCGGGGCCACGGGGGTTGACTGACAGCCCTGCATTGCTATAGATTCCGCCCTCAGCGGTTACGCTGTTCTTCATTTTCTCCGCGCTCGAGCAGATGTAACATCAACAATGTCTCACAAGCAATCCCGGTGCTCAGTGTTTGCATGCAAGAATGAACATAAGAGTCTTCATTTTCTGCCAACATCTGAGCTGCTGAGGATGCAGTGGATTACATTCATTTTTCAAAGTAATGTGCCTCAGAATCTACCTAAATACGTGTATCACTCTAGACTCCTTTGTGAATGTCATATCGTTAGTGCTTAGTGTTTTAACCATATGTGTGCGTACATTTAAGTTTTTTTTATTTAAATTTTTTTAACTGATCAGCACCGCGCTTGTGAGATTAGTTTGCGCCGTTCGTAGCGTAAAAAATCATCTACTCCCTTTATGTCGTCTACACGTGACAAACCTGTTGGTTTTGATTACCAGCATTCTTCAAAGTATCTTCTTTTGAGTTCTCCAGAAAAACAAAAGTCAGGGGTTTGAAAAAAAATAAAAAGTATAGTTAACCCAGAATTCTGTCATTTACATAAATTCCACCTCATTTTTTAACGTAAATTAATAAAGCAGTTTTCACTAGTCATCACTGTGCTAAATTAGCAACAAAACTGTGATTCTGTGTTTTGTTGCAGTCAGTTAGATGTGTTTTGGTTGGTGAGCACCTGTACGTATAAGTCTGCTCACATAGCTACTGTAAAAGCAGGACACAGCCACTGCAGATGATCTCAGACATATTGATGCATATGAATTTGATTGCAATACAATTATCATCGTAAAAATCACTGCAGCTAGCTTGTATATTTAGTTAACTGAGATTATTTGAACGTTCTTCTCTAGAATTATAATACTAATAGTACAAACAAATCCTTTTTACTCTAACATTATTTAGTTTACAAGTAATTTACAAGTAATTAGTTTTCTGTAATTAGTTAGTAGTAATTAGTTTTCTGGCAAATCAGCAGTCTCGCACGCGAATTTAACCTTTCGCAAGATTCATTATGAACCTGCTAACTAAAATACTAAAATGTGAAATATTTAATCAAAAGAATCCCATACATCCACATCTCTTGGTAAATAATCCATTGTGATTTGCTGTAATCACAGCCCAGAGCGCAGCAGATAGACGGAACTGCAGTTCCAGGAATATGGATCTGATTGTCCCTTTCCTAACACCAGGTATCATGCAAATACTGATCAGTGGGAAAAAACCCCCAAAAAACCTGAATTGTGCCTTGAAGAGGCTGTATTGACTAATTGTCTTGTCTTCTATTTCTAGACGGGTATACATTTCATATCTGGACAGTGTTCACTTCTTCAAGCCTCGAGAGCTAAGAACTGCAGTTTACCATGAAATCCTCAGCGGCTATTTGGAGTATGTTAAGAAACTTGGGTAAGTGCCACCTTGAAGTTTAAAATCCTTTCTTAAAGTCAAGTCAAGTCACCTTTATTTATACAGCGCTTTTAACAATACAGATTGTGTCAAAGCACTTAACAGTATCAAATTGGAGGATAGAGTGTCAGTAATGTATAATGATAAGATTAAACACTCAATTTTCAGTTAAAGGCATTTCATTATTGAATTCAGAATCATTGTCTAGCTCAGTTTAGTTTAAATAGTATCTGTGCAATCAAATCAGCGATAATCGCTAGAAATTAAAGGTGCTGTATGTAGGATTGACACCGAGCGGTTGAACTAGGTATTAAGGTCCAAATTCAAAATATTGGAGATGTTTTTTTTCACCAGGCCCCTCCTCCTCAGACTTGACGCACACGCAGGTTGCCAGATTAACGACACCAACAGGAACGAGCGCACATGACAATGAATGAAATTAAATACGCTGTGTTTTCCGCCAACTGGCATCCCGCGGTGCCGAAATACAATCGGGTAAACTGGCAGTGGGCGGCTTTCACAAACCATAACAAACACAGACATTCCGGGCCGGAGAATAACTGACTGTAGCATTGTTTTTCAGATAAACAAGTATGCTAATTTAGCATGTTTCTTAAATATCTGCAAACATATTATGGTATTTTTATGCTTTAGTAGAGTCAAAATCCTACATACAGCACCTTTAAGTGTCCATTAAAAATGATGTGCTTTCTTTAATCTCAGATTAAAATGAAAAAGTACACTATAAATAAGCCATTCATAAACTGTTTGCCCAACTAAAAGCAAATCTGGAAACGTGCTTGGAAATCTTTATTTTAAGTTCACCATTAACACTGTTGAAAAACTTGCTTTTGTAATCTAATGGCATTCATAGGATTATGCACTAATGGATTTGATTTTTCCCACCTATAGGTATGTGACTGCTCATATCTGGGCCTGTCCACCTAGAGAAGGCGACGACTACATCTTCCACGCTCACCCTCCTGATCAGAAGATTCCCGAGCCTGAAAGACTGCAGGAGTGGTACCGCAAAATGCTGGACAAAGCCCGTGCAGAAAGCATCATCCATGACTACAAGGTACACCAATGCTGAATTTGTTTTTAAGGAATTCGCGGTCTGTTAGTTTTCAATCACAATGGGTTAACGTCACACTGACTCAGATATGACTCACAAAATGACTCGCTTGTGTTATGCAGGACATATTTAAGCAGGCCACAGAGGACCGGCTTCCAAGTGCCTGCAGGCTGCCCTATTTCGAGGGTGATTTTTGGCCCAATGCTCTGGAGGAAAGCATCAAGGAGCTGGAACAAGAGAAGAAGTGGAAGAAGGAGAATATAGCCTCCTCTGAGACAACAGAGGTTAGTCATAGAGACGAATGGTGTGATTGACTATTTAGTGTAGTCTGTAGCCAGTTTTTTAAATGCCATCGTCGTCTTCCACAGGGAACCAAAGCTGACAGCAAGAATGCCAAAAAGAACAATAGAAAGACCAACAAAAATAAGAGAGCCGTGAGCCGTGCAAATAAAAAGAAGCCTGGGATGCCAAATGATGATCTGTCCCAGAAGCTATATGAAAAAATGAAGAAGCACAAAGAGGTTGGACCTGACACAGTCAATTTTTATTTATTTATTTTACCTGAATACCATTTATTTTGGTCAGAATGTGCCAAGCGTTGACCAGAACAGCTCTTGCTTCCTAAAATCCAGGTCTTCTTCGTGATCCACCTGCATGATGGTCCAGTGATCAACACCTTGCCTCCAATAACGGATCCTGATCCCCTGCTGACCTGCGATCTGATGGACAGCCGTGATGCCTTCCTGACACTGGCCCGGGACAAACACTGGGAGTTCAGTTCCCTACGCCGCAGCAAATGGAGCACTATGTGCATGCTGGTGGAGCTACGCAATCAGCGCCGATCTGTGTACACTTGCAGCGAATGCAAGCACCACGTAGAGACACGCTGGCATTGCACCGTTTGCGAGGTCAGTCGTCTTTTTATGGCTTTGACAGCAGTTTAGTGTGTTGCCATTGTTTGCTATAAAACAGGTGTTTTTTAAAAACAGAAATGCTACTATTTTATCACCACTTTATTAGGATCTGAGGTTTAAACTAGTAAGTTGCAGGTTTAAAACTCTCAAGGAGCGAACCTTCCTTGTCTCTGACTGTAAATATATCACCAATCTCCAGTTCTGCAGCAGTAAATTAACATTCTATGTTATGATTATCTAGAAAACGATATAAATTCTTCTGATTTCTTTCAGGACTTTGATCTGTGCATTAACTGCTACAACTCCAAGGGCCATGAGCACCAAATGGAGAAGTGGGGTTTGGGCCTAGACGACGACAGCAACCAGGGCAGTGAGGCCAACAAGAGCCCACAGGAGAGTCAACGCCTCCGCATCCATCGCTACATCCAGGCACTGCTGCATGCCTGCCGGTGCCGCAACGCCAACTGCTCTCTGCCATCTTGTCAGAAGATGAAGAGAGTGATGCAGCACATCCGGGGCTGCGAGCGCAGGATCAACGGAGGCTGCTCTGTTTGCAAGCAACTCATCATGTTGTGCTGGTACCATGCCAAGCACTGCCAGGAGAACAATTGCCCCGTGCCCTTCTGCCTCCGTATCAAGCACAATATCCAGCAGCAGATTCAGCAGCAGGCGCACATGGCACTCATGCAGGGCAGAGGAATGCCGCCCAGTCTGCCCTTCCCAACTACCTCAGGAGGTCCGGGGACACCCAACTCTCAGCAGCTGCAGCTGCAGCAGCCTAATACACCTCAGACCTGGCAGGCATTAGCCTACCAGCCCCAGCAGATGCATCTGAATGTGGCTGCAATGGTGCAACCCTTCCCCAACCAACCACCTACATTCGGGTCGCAGGGTAAGTCAGGCCCGCAGTCCTTGCCTCTGCCCCAGCAGCAGTCTCCCCTGCCTATGCCACCTCAACAGCAGCCGCAGCCCTATCTGCAGCAGCAGCAGGCTTTGAAGGTTGCAAAACAAATAGAGATGACCAAAGTTCAGCAGCAGCAGCGAGACAACAGGATGAACGTGAATGGCATGCAGATGAACCAGCCTCGCATGATGAGTCCCATGCAGATGATGGCCCCTCGTGGCCCTCAGATGGTTCAGAACATGCAGCCTGGCCAGTGGCCAGCTGGGATGAAAGGGTCCATGCAGAATCCACAGGCACCTCCGAAGCAGCAAGTGCCGCCGCAGCAGATGGCCATGGCCCCGCAGCAGTCTCCGGTAGCGCAGATGCTGCAACAGGCACAAATGATGCAGATGCAGGCCGTCATGCCTCCCCAGCAGGCACACCCACAGGCCCCGCAGCAGCAAGGCATGCAGCAAAGAGGGTTGGCCAGCAGCATTGCTCCAGGAGTGCCGCAGGACCTGCTGCGCTTGTAAAAATCGCCAAGTTCCCCTCAGCAGCAACAACAGGTCCTCAATATCCTCAAATCGACCCCGCAAATCACGGCTGCGTTTAAGAAATGGCACTTTTCCACTGCACGGTACGGCTTGACACCGCTCAGATCAGCTCAGTTTGCGTCAAGTCAAGTCACCTTTATTTATGTAGCGCTTTTACAATACAGATTGTGTCAAAGCACTTAACAGTATCAAATTGGAGGATAGAGTGTCAGTAATGTATAATGATCAGACTAAACACTCAGTTTTCAGTTAAAGGCATTTCATTATTGAATTCAGAGATGTCATTGTCCAGCTCAGTTTAGTTTAAAAGGTATCTGTGCAATCAAATCGGCGATAATCGCTAGAAATGAAGTGCACTGCGTTACCACTGCAGTTTAGTAGCGCTTTAGAGTGCAGCTCCAGCACTCGCCCCTGCACTCCGGCGCGTCCCACCCCAGCCTGACGGGACCATGCCAGGCTTACCTGTGCACTTTACTTTACCTGTGTCTATTTATATTTACATGTGTGTTTTTTTTTTATTTTTATTCTTCTTATTTTTGTCAGTGTGTTGTTGTTGCATACTTGGCAATGAAGCTCTTTCTTTTTTCAGATTCTGATTCTGATACGTAACACAATGGCAAGTGGCAATATTGGATACATATCTAGTTGTTTCTCCTATTTTCATTCTTCCTCATTCACTTTGAATGGCTGTGGAACCCCACAAGTGTGACTTTGTGCCTTTTATTTAAAAAAAAATAATTTCTTTTTTTTTTACAAAATAAAAGCATTTCCAAGCAAACTTCCTGATTAAACATTAAAGCACACTAGTGTGATAAACAGTGCAAATTTTAATAATTTATCTCATATTGTGAAAATTATACATGTTTTTTTCACTCAAAAAAATTAGGTACCTACTCTCAGATAAATGAAACACAAAACCAGCGTTATGTGTGTCTGTGTGACCCTTTCATCTCACGGGCGTCTCGCTCATCACGTCTATTTTTCTATACTTAGGTTTAACGTATAACTTTGTGTTTTTATATGTTATATTCTTTGTTACTTAATTGGTACCGGGTAGTGTTTATTTATTTATTAGTTCACGTTTTGTTTAGTTAGTAAGAGCTGAGTGAGGGAAGACTCACCAGTTTTTATTTTCATTTCGGGAGTCAGGTAAGATCTTTATTCTGAGAACAGGGGCCTGTACCGTGATGATAGATGAACAAACTCAGGGTTACAGGATTAGTTTCAAGTTGACAAAACCAAACCACTCCAATCTGGCTTTGTTGGTACGATGATGCTGATCATCAACTTTCTCTGTCAACTCAGGCTTTGATCCTGAGGTTTTGTTTTGTTTTGTTTTTTAAGAAAAAAAGAAAAAAAAAATACGATTATATCAAGACATCCAAAAAATAAATAAATAAATAAACGTGGGTTTACAGTCTACATTACAGAAATGAATATACAAAATACATTTTGACAAGAATACAAAGAAAAGACAGCAGCTAAATGTCAATAATCCAAAAGACAGCATATATGAAATCACTTTTCAGTTAAATTCAGCTCTTTAGCAAATATAATTGTATCTTTACATTTTTTTACTATCAATAAACTGAAGAGAATCCATATATGAATGTGCATCAACCATAAAAACATTCAAACAAGGTTTAGAATGATTTCTTTTACTTTTATGCATATGAAACTTACCAAAGAAAATCATAAAATTCAGCATAGTTAACAGATATACTTTTTGATTCAAAATAAAATAAAACATCTTTTGAATTCAGATCACAACTATAACCAGTTTTCTCTTGGACATACAAGGATGAGTCGCCCCAAAACCTTTTTGAATGGTAGCATTCATAAAAAAGATGTACCAATTTTTCTGGCTGATCTGAACAAAACGAGCAGTTTCCATCAATATCCATAAATTTTGGCCGAGTATAATTACTAACATAAATGTTATGAAGGATTTTCAAATGTAATTAAGTTTGTTAGAAATACAGAATCGATGAGGGAGCGACCAAGCTTTTTTCCACATAATATCTGTGATGATGATATATTATATATATTTCCCTCTAGGCTTTAGGGATCTATTTTTATAAAATATTTGTCTAATAAATGTATTTGTACACTTTTTACTATTAATTGTCAACCCCATTTAGACAAAGTACAGGTTCAGATCGACAGATATTATATGACTTCTCATCAACATCAGCAGACCTGTGGGGATTATATTCTTTATATTTAATAGGAAATAACCATTTGTTCATGAAATTTTCATAGGAAAGCAAATGAGCTGATTGGTCTAAAATGTCGGATAAAAAATAAATACCTTTATCCACCCAGCTCTGTAAATAAAGAGATTTCCGGTTAACTGTAATACAAGCATTATTCCACAGGATTACTGTATGTGGGGAAAAGTTATGAACATAGCGTAACTTCCAAGCCTTAAGAGCTTGTTGATGGAGATTGGACAATGCTACAGGTCATTTATTAACAGAGTAATCACACAGTAACAAGAAACGCAGTCCTCCAACCTTTTTAAAAATACTGTATGGTATAAAAAACCATACTGAGTCTGATTTAAGTCGGCAGTTTCTAAGCCATTTTACTTTAAAGGTATAATTTAAATAAAACAAATCCAAAAGTTCAAATCCACCTTCATTTCTTGGCCCTTGAAGAACTTCCTTTCTTAAATGATGTTTATTCAGCTCCAAACAAATTGTGTAAACAAAGCATTAATTTTTTTACAAGTAAAATCTTGAACAAAAAGAGATAATGCTGGATAAATAAATCTAGATACCCCTTCTGCTTTGGTCAATAGAACTCAATAATAGTCAAATATTGCACTATTTTTGGGATATTGCACAAAAGTTTTTCGTTTGAATCATAAAGGCACATTATTTCACATTTCGTAACATTTAGCATTAATGCAGAAGCATCAGAGAATTCATTCACTAACTGCAGAGTTGCGGGCAACTGTACTTTATCTCTCAAAAAAAGCACCGTATCATCATCAACGCACCGCCGTTTCCGTTTAAAAAACGTTTTGCACCGTTTCGTTGGGGCTGAACGCAGGCTTGGCGTGTCTGACTGCCTCTTTAAGAAGAATCTCTTTATGTGTTCCCCAATTGTAAATCGCTTTGGATAAAAGCGTCTGCAAAATGACTAAATATATAATTTATTTTAAATGAATGTTAATATATACAATAACTCTTAAACTAAAATTGCTTGTGTGTAATGGATTAATAATAATATAAATCAAATCATATAAAATAACTCTTAAGTAATTATCATTAAAGCCAGACACATTTTTTTTAGTACTAGTGACCTTTAATTTGAAGCGAGAGAAACTGGGGAGTGACTTTGTGTCAGACATGTGTCACTTTGCTCAGATCTGATTGGTCCAATTTCAGTTTGAGATCTCTAACTCAGAACATGACCTTAAATGGAGGCGTCTTGAAATCCACATCAGGTGTTGTGACTCTTTTATATGTATCCTTTATTTAGTTGTTTGATTTAACGAGCCTTAAAATGGTTATGGGCCATAACACCAGTCCTAAATGAAAGAAAACAAGTTGACAAAAAGATTGAATCCGATATTTGGTGATAATATAGCATAATGAGAGATTCATAAGCAATTGTTTGTAGGCCTGTCATTTTTGACCGGGAACACCACGAGTGTGACGAGGTGAAATAAAACCCACAAAAAATTATGAAAATTCACAAAAAATTTCTGAGAAGTACTTGTACCCTGTGTAAACGAAGTCAGTAGGTTTTAGTCCAATGCGATAATATCAACTAGTATTTTCGGGAAAAAGAACATCATCTCCGGGTCAAATTGACCCGAAGACAACCAGAGGGTTAAATTACGTTTTATTTTATGTCTGTAAAGTTTATATTCTTAAAGTCAACTTTTCTAATTCATCCTAAAACTTGGCATATATAATCTACATACCTTCATAGCAAAAGTTTTCCAAATTGTGAAGTGTTTAGCTATTTTTTTTACATTTGTTTGACCCTTCACGAGCAAAATGCCTGTAACAGAAGTAAAACTGCTGACAACGTCTTATTATGGATACTGAGTCAAACAGAAGTTGACTGGGTTCCATAAATTTCTAATGTTAAGAGGATTAATAGTAAACTGTTAAATGCTAGCCATTTCAATTGAGATATAAAGACTGTAGTACTGTCCACCAGAATAGGAAATCATATCATTTTACATTTTCTTCAAAAATAGCTGTGAAATGGTACTTGAGGCAAAAAAATTCATTTTTAGAAAGCACATTAAGTACTTTACACCCAGTTTGCAACTGTAAAACATATAGGCCTACATATTATACAATACTCACAGCTCTTTGGTGTAATTTGGTAAACACTTCTGTATGAAAACACATTTTTTCTTGCATCTCTGTTCATTTTGAGTATGTGTGTTAGTTTTACAGATTAATGCACAGTTTTAGATTAGTAACCAATTCACATTTTGATGTTAAGCAGCTGTAGCAAGACAGTCGTGGAATTATACATCTTGAGTTTAGTGTTGATTCAATTCAGTTCAATTAATGTGTAAAATGTAAGTGTGCATACATACTGTAGATACATCTATGCACATATACAGTGGGTACGGAAAGTATTCAGACCCCCTTAAATTTTTCACTCTTTGTTATATTGCAGCCATTTGATAAAATCATCGAAGTTCTTTTTTTTTTTTCCTCATTAATGTACACACAGCACCCCATATTGACAGAAAAACACAGAATTGTTGACATTTTTGCAATTTTTTTAAAATGTGAACCAATGCATTACAAGTTTTTCTCAGGTTTTTCCAGGGTTCTCGTTGCTTTGGTACATTTCTCAGGCAGATCAACTGAAATTCTCAAAACTATATGTTCAGCGTCCACATCATCTCACTTGTGCTCATTATTAAAGCAGTTTGTCGATTTTTGAACAAGTAGCAAATGCTTCGGTACATTCATGCGATTGATCATGTACAGTTGTCTGCTGTTTCCTACATTATCAATTGCTTGTGTCATGTTGCTCAAAAAGTCTGTTTCTCTGTTGAATAGTTTAACCCACTGGTCACCAACCTTTTCAAGCCCAAGATCCCTGACCTCTGCTTTGATGAAAGGCAAGATCTATGGTAGTTATGACGTTGTAGGGCGTCGTTACCATAGCAACAGTTCAAACAAAGCCGCACACAGATCATTGGCTGATATTTGACGTGTTTTATCTCGGTTTCTGCGTCTGATTAACGGTTATTAGATCCGTTCGCTTTGATCGTGTCTGGCTTTGCGTCGCGCTTTTGAGCAAATGTCTGCGGCGGGATTTCTGCGGGAAACGGAAGCTCTCCGAAGACTGTGAGTACATCTGTGTTTCACAGAGTTCCTCGTGTCTGTGTGGTTTATTAGAGATGCCTCTCTTCATTAATTCATTAATTCATGAATTCGCTCAGAGTGTGTAGAGAGGAGAGAGAGGCGAGGAGGCACGAGCTCAGAGACGCTTCCAGCGCGCTCCGGGATCACATGAACGCGCAGCTCGCGGCGGACGGTACGAGCTTCATCAGCTTCTGTGTGTTACAGGTTCAGAGTCATGTGTGCTTCATATCTCACTGTAATACACTGTGTTATCGTTGATAATCCTCGCAGTTTCAGGAGTGAAGTCGCGTTCATTCAGTCTCATCACTGGTGGGTACGGAGCCCCTGAAGGGACGCGGTGCTGGACAAAAGGTCCGGGTGCGAGGAAAATATATATTTTCAATTTTTTTTGCATCCTCTCGCAATACTATTGAGAAAGTTTTGCTTCTCTTGCAAAGAAATTTGCGTTCTTTCACAAAACCAGTTGAGTTCGGACGAACACGGTTTACTAACAGCTTGCAGTGCTTCATACAGCTCTGTTTACAGTGAAGCGTTCATAGAGCTTTATCTTGAACTTACACTACAGTATAAAGAAACACAGGCGGTGCTCAGTTCAAGACACGCTTGGGACATTCTAAACCGCTTAATGTTTTAAAACAGTGACATTGGAGGACCAAACTCGATCATAATCAAATACTGATAAAATTATTAGGCTAATATTAATAACCTCATTAATAATATTACTATTAAAAAAGCAGAAATGCACAGAATATGAATGCAATAGAAAACGCTTATAGACTAATGAACGAAGACAGTGATTTAAAAATACCAAATCTGTTTACAGTTTATATTACACAGAGGCCAAGAAGAGCCGTGTTTTCACCCCGTTAGACAAAACATTATAAAAAAAAAAAAAACTCTTAGCACGTTGCTTTACTGTAAATAGTGTATATCTTTAATAAAATATCAAATTTGGGCTTTTATCACTTTTTTTTATATTAAGCCACATTAAGCGCGCTTTTCTATTCAATTGAGCTTATATTTTGGGCTCATCTGCTTGCATGTTCACAGTACATATTTTTAATACACATCTTTTTTATCATCTTCATTAAGCCGCGTTAAGCGTTTTATGAACCACTGCGAGCTGTACAGTAAACAAGAAGTGTTTGTCTGAACTCAACTGGTTTTGCGAGAGAAGCAAAGGTTTCTTGAGGGAACGCAAACATTTGAAAAATATTTTTTACTCCCACCATGTATGTCCCTTTAGGGGCTCCGTAGAGAGGCGCTTTCAGTGCTTCGTGAAGCTTTGAAACCTTTGCAAATCATTTTTTTCGCAGCGCGTATCAAACCACGTGATGTACCCAGTCACTTAGCCTCTTTAAACAAGCCTTCCATAAAACAAACAAAACAAGCACCGCAAATCAATAAAACAAAAGAACACATATTATGCAGACACTTCATATTTAATGGTATTTGATCACATTAACTTAATAATTTAATAAGTTACAATAAAACATTTGCAGTGGGTGTGTAAAAGCTGTTTTTATGCATGTTTTGGCCTGAGTTTTTGTTGCATTGACACAGTTTGACCAGCAGGTGTCACCAGCGAGCGCCTCGAAACTGTGAATCATTTTCCACGCAATTGCTTCCATTGATTCGAAGCTTCAAATATCTTCGTTTCTTCCATCTCTAGTGCTACTTTTCAACTTTAATCGCTGGTTGTGGTTAAAATTTTGACCTATTGCATAAATTGTATTTGACTTAAAAATGCGTATTGAAATATGTTACCCATTCTATATTCCACCAGTGCTTGATGATGAGACAAAAGATGGAACTTTTAGTAAAGAGGGTGTCATTTATGATTACTACTCCCCCATACAGTGATCTCCAGGTTAAAACTGTGCATAATGCATAATGCTTAAGAGTGAGTGTAAAACATCTATTCCAGTGTGGGAGTTCTGATGTTTGGGCTAGTTATTAATTATTAATATCGGCTGGTTTGTCCATCAGTCATGA
Source organism: Onychostoma macrolepis (assembly GCF_012432095.1). Taxonomy (NCBI): domain Eukaryota; kingdom Metazoa; phylum Chordata; class Actinopteri; order Cypriniformes; family Cyprinidae; genus Onychostoma; species Onychostoma macrolepis. The sequence continues at coordinate 29,130,341 of NC_081162.1, forward strand.
AAGTTGAGCAGCAGCTGCAGAAACTCAAGAACGACGTCTTCAGATTCCAGGAGCAGCTGATGGATGTCAAACCGTCTCCAGACGGTGAGCACAACACTGACCACAGTTTACCTCAGAACCACTGGCTTTAATGCTGCTCATGCATTCATTTCTGTTGAATTTCAGTGATCGACAAATTAAGAGAGACCATGACCGATATTGAGAACTCCATCAGTGCTTTCAAAGACACGCAACATCAGAGGTACGAAGTCTGTTTCTGCCGAGATGCCCCGAGTGTATTCCTTCTCTCAAACACCTCGTCTGCTGTAGTTTTGAGGAGCTCCTGAAAGACGAGAGGAGCGTCTGGCAGGAGATCTGCGCCTTCGAGAGGAAGATGGACTCCTGGAGTCTGTCTGTGAGAGCCGAGGCCTGTCCTCGTCGCTCCGAGAAGCCGTGCGACTGGAGGAGTGTCCCGGAGGAGGTGACGGCGCTCCAGACCTTCCTCCAGCAGACGGGAGGCAGAGCCGGCGGCTGGGACGAGTTCGACCACCGCAGCTTCCTGAAGGTGTGGACCAAGCACCGAGGAAAGCCCTCGTACAGACGAGAAGCACGGCTTTATTTACCTGAGAAGACGGAGGAGGAGGTGAAGCGGCACGAGGAGTGGTTTCTGGAGCTGCGCCGGCTGCAGGACGACAAGAGAGAGGTGACCAGCCCCTGACCTTACAGAAATATCCATTCTGTCATTAATCACTCGCCCAAACCCGTAACACCTTCGTTCATCTTCAGAACACAGATTAAGATGTTTTTGGGTGAACTATCCCTTTAAATATTATTTTGGGCGATCTGTACTTCATTCAAGTGCAGTTTAAATGGACTAGTTGTACTTTTTTTTACATTTTGTTTAATCATACGCACATTAAATATGGAAACAGAAGCTCAGACGCACGCTTGACGTGCGAGAAACAATGAGGGTTGTTTTCACGCACATTTCAGCTTCAGTTATAACTCTTATTAGGGAAAGTTAGGTGTTTTGGTGGCCATGATTGCTTTGTCTTTATTAGATTTTGCAAATTTCCAAAAAATGTTTCAAGTGGTATCATAATTAGATGTTGAGCAACAATTAAAGCTATCTATGAATTATTTTTTATATCTAAATAATTACATGAGTTGCTCAATTATTAATCTAATTAATCACAAATAATTACATATCAATATTTGCTGAAAACAAACCTGTAAATGCACCAAATAAACAATTCTAAGATGAATTGTTGTTACAGACAGTGGTGTTAAATAGAGAACGCTTCTCAAAGTCAGTATTGCATGTTTTTAATTCTCTTTCTCTCATTAATTCAACACAAGTGCTTGTATTCTGTCTGAAATATATTTCTGGTTTCTGAATCACATCTGGCTCACCCAGAAATTAAACTTTCTTATCCTTTACTCACGCTTATTCCTTTCTTTCTTCAGATGCACTTTTCCCTTAAAATATTAGTATTGTGTGCACTTGTATTATAGACAGAAAGATGGATTATTTATTTATTTTTTCCAAAAATCTGTTTTTAGGTTTTTTAAAAAATAATTGTTATTGCCATTTTGTTTTGTTTCGTTTAATTTCTTTTGCATTGTGAAGATCATTCAATATGATGAAACAAGAATCTCCTCTCTATAGGTTACTTTTGCTTTTTAAATACTTTTGTGCAATTTAAAGTTACTTTTGCTCAAGTATGTTTTTGGCCAAATACTTTTTCACTCAGTATCTGTTTCACATCTGTGTCCCTGCAGCACAGAAGCAGTCATAAGCAGCACAGCTATATTTGCAGCAATAGCCAACAATACATTGTATGCATCAAAATTATGGATTCTTCTTTTATGCCAAAAATCATTAGGATATTAAGATCATGTTCCATGAAGATATTTAGTAAATTTCCTACCGTAAATATATCAAAACTTCATTTTTGATTAGTAATATGCATTGCTAAGAACTTCATTTGAACAACTTTAAAGGTGATTTTCTCAATATTTAGATTTTTTTGCACCCTCAGATTCCAGATTTACAAATAGTTGTATCTCAGACAAATATTATCATATCCTAACAAACCATACATCAATGGAAAGATTATGATACATATGATACATAAATCTCAATTTCAAAAAACTGACCCTCCTGACAGGTTTTGTGGTGTTGTCCTCCAGGCCATCTGTCGATGGAGAGCGTGCAAGCGGAGGGAGCGGGAGCAGCAGCGGGAGCAGCGTGACGGAGACGAGGAGCCGCAGGAGGACGAGGAGGAGCAGGAGGAGCAGCGCAGGGAGGCGTCTGAGCGGCTGGAGGCCTGGAGGAGGTGCAGAACACAGCAGAGAGAGCAGGAGCGACAGCAGCAGCTCAGAGACCAGATCCTGCAGACGAGAAGAGCCAAAGAGGAGCGGCGCCGGCAGCTGGAGCTCAAGCTGCTCGTGGAGACGCACCTCCAGCAGAAGAAGGAGCAGGAGGAGCAGCGTCTGCTGGAGGAGGAGGCGCAGGAGCAGCAGGAGAGACAGGAGCGCCAGCGGCAGGCGGCTCAAGGCATCCGACGCTTCCAGCAGCGAGTGAGCGGAGCTCTGTGTTTGAGACCGACGCTCGTGTTCACTCTGTTACTCAGTTGTTCTCTCTCTCGTCAGGATTCACGCGCCTCGAGGAAAAACTGCAGGAGAAGCAGAGTAAAGAGCAGGAGCAGAGCGAGCGGCAGAGGGCGCTAGATAAACTCAAGGAGAAGGTTTGCTGAACAGACATTACAACTGTACAACAAAAAATAGATTTTATAAAATGTGACCCTGGAGCACAAAACCAGTCTTAAGTGTCAATTTTTCTAAATTAAGATTTATGCATCATCTGAAAGTTGAATAAATAATCTTTCCATTGATGTATGGTTTGTTAGGATATGATAATATTTGGCTGAGATACAACTATTTGTAAATCTGGAATCTGAGGGTGCAAAAAAATCTAAATATTGAGAAAATCACCTTTAAAGTTGTCCAAATGAAGTTCTTAGCAATGCATATTAAGTTTTGATATATTTACGGTAGGAAATTTACAAAATATCTTCATGGAACATGATCTTAATATCCTAATGATTTTTGGCATAAAAGAGAAATGTATAATTTTGACTCATACAATGTATTGTTGGCTATTGCTGCAAATATAGCTGTGCTGCTTATGACTGAGACTTGGTTTTGTGGTCCAGGGTCACATATATTTAAAAATATAAAATTTGACATATTTCCATAAAATGTTTCAGAATATATTTAGGTAATCTTATTTTCCACCAGTATGTTTTTTTTTGTCTATTTTTGAAAATATATTTAAAAAATATTAATATATTTTTATCAAAACATTTTTCAAAACATATTTTGCCCTATATATTTCAATCCAATAAAATACTTAATTTGTCGTCTATAATGTATGAATATGTAAGATGTTCGAAAAAGTAAATACAATATATATTTAAATACATATATGTACACACACACACACACACACACACACACACACACACACACACTACCAGTCAAAAGTTTCTGAACAGTAAGATTTTTAATGTTTTTTTAAAAGAATCTTCTTCTGCTCACTAAGCCTGCATTTATTTGATCCGAAGTACAGCTAAAGCAGTAATATTGTGAAATATTTTTATTATTTAAAACAGCTGTTTTCTATGTGAATATGTGTTAAACTGTAATTTATTTCTGTGATGCACAGCTGTATTTTCAATGATTTCTGAAGGATCATGTGACGCTGAAGACTGCAGTAATGATGCTGAAAATACAGCTGCATCACAGAAATAAATTACAGTTAAAATAAATGTAAAAATATTTAAAACTTTTACTGTTTTTGCTGTATTTTGGATCAAATAATCCAGGCTTGTTGAACAGAAGAGACTTCTTTAAAAAACATTAAAAATCTCACTGATCAAAAACTATTGACTTGTAGTGTACATTATTAAATGATTATAAATCTAGGTTTGATCTCTAATAGGCTTTTCCATCCATGTTTGCATTTAATCTAATTGTAGGCTAATGTAAGATTGGAAATATACATTTTAAAATATATTGAAACTAAAAATATTTTTTATTTCAAAAATATATTTCATTGAGCTTCACTGTTAACAACATATATTTAGCATATATTAAAGTGTATTGTTTCTCGCTGTGGCGTCAGGTGGCGGTTCACATCGGCCGGGATCCGTCCCGACTCTGGAGGCTCACTGAAGCCTGGCAGGAGCGCAGTAAAGAGACCGGCCCGTCTGGGACCGGACCCGTGTTTCAGATCTTCCACAGGTACTCAACAACCAGAGACATGTGCTGTACATGAGAACACACTCACACGGGAGCAGATGCGTGTCAGAAACATGATTTCTCCGTGTGTTTGCTCCACAGAGCTGTTCCAGCGTGGAGACAAGACTCGTGAGCGATCCGCCGCTTCAGACCGAGCACATCAGCTGGAAAATGTGTCCAAGTGAACAGCAGTGTAAATAAAGTAATGCTACGTTCAGCACCAAAGCTTCGAAGCTTGTATCAAAAACCAGCACGTTTCACATCGAAGCATGTTATCGGAGCTGGATTGGTTTGGTCAAACGCGCGAGATCTGTGACGTCCGAAGCTTCGTTCGCATGAAAACCACGCGACTGCTTCAGTATCTGCTTCAAACCAAGCCAACCTCAGCCTTCATGGAGGACAAGATCTGCCTCTCGAAGAACTGATAGAAGAAGACAGCCCAGATTGTACGTTTAATTTAAGGCCTTTAATTTAGTTTTAGTGATGCACCGATCATGACTGATTCAGATTCAGTTTTTTTAATCTAGTAAACTGGCCGATACTGATACTGGAGGCTGATTTACTGTAATTGCTGTAATACGCAGACTACAGCTCTCGGCTGAATAAAAGAAGCCAGTGTCTAGTAGCCTAAAGCTTTGATGGACGACGATTGTAAGCAAGATAAAGATGATTACAGTAGCAGACAGGAGCCGTGCATTAGGCGCGTCGTGTCCTTTATAATCGATGCGCTGTCAGCGCACTGATCACTGCAACATCACATAACATCATACAGCTCAGTATATTCACGTGAAGATCGCTGAGTTCAGAGCGGTTTCATTTTTCACTTGTATTTTGGTGTGTTTAGTGATTCTGAATGCCCCCGTGCAGTAGTTCATATGCAGTCCTTTGGCGTCTCCCTGTGCTATTGTGTGTATGGCAGGTTGACTTGCTTATATGCTAAAGTTACTATATAACTGAGCTTTACATACTTTTATCTGCAGTGACATTTTAGCAAAGTATGTTTGCAGAAAAGAACACGGAATGGTTCAATCTCTCTTGAATTTGGTTTTGTTTAAATACATGTCATTGAAAAGTAATAACAAATACAAAGGTTTTAGTGAATAGAAAAGTTTGGGTTTGTATTTATAGAAAAGTTTGTATCTTATTATTGATTTATTGTTCACTTGGTAGATCTCAGTGAGTTTCTCATTCAAAATATTCTTTGCTGTCTTTCTGTAGGCCTACAATGAAAGTGTTATAATTAGTAACTTACGATGTTTTTATTAAATTCACATTAAATACAAAGTCTTATTAAAAATATTTTATGACATGACACCCATATCTGGAACAAGGTTTTATGCATAGATCAGACTAACATCAAGCTCCTTACCCGTCGCCTAGCAGCTAACATGATCTATAAAGGGCCAAAATACACTTACTTATATCTGAAAATCGAGTTATTTCATGATATCCTCCTGTGACGCAGTTATGGAGTTTTTGCCTCTGTGGTTGTGTTTTAGTGGATTTCTCTGAGACCTCACGTGTCACTGTTATAAGTCTGTAAAGAGCACATCCGGGGCTTTTCAGAGATGCCAGATATTTGGAGGTTTCACCAAAGCCACGCCCTCTTCTTGGTCTTTAAAGATGGCTGACATTAATTTAGTGATAAAACTGCACAAAGGAATAATAGAAATATTATAATATTTTGCTATTATAATTTAAATCTGAATAATTTTTAAATTGTTTGTCATAAATCAACATCTCTTTACTGCATTTTGGGAGACAAAACAATTGAATACGAAAACAAATTAAATAATTATATAAATTAAATAACTCCACTCCCCAACTGAACTATTTTCTTCCTTCGAACATCTGAACAGTTTCTTCTGGTCTTCAGTGTCTCTGGCCTCGAGGTCAGGTGTGATGAGTCTCAGTAGATCCGGAAACAACAGACGATGAATACAGAAATGGAAAAATGTAATGTATTTTGTACTTATTTTACTGTTATTTTCGGGATCTACTGGGATAGCAACCACTGTATTACATTATAATGCATTAGCTTTAGTTTTTATTTTTAGCCAA
>NC_081162.1:29141685-29174185 GCF_012432095.1 Onychostoma macrolepis
GATACAAGAATGTTTAGATGTTTATTCTAGAAAACAAGACACACAGAGTAAGAGAGTCACGTCTGATCACTAATACAGCAGCGTTTATAAGCTCTTAAATCAGAGCAGAACGTCTTAAATTCATAAAGTCGTGGCATTAAATGTTGCATGCACCGCAAAACATGAATCTCTTCCTCAGTATTTCTGTCTTGTTTTTCAGTTCAAATATCAAACATCCTTAAATCAAGACATTTACTGCAGATGCAGAATGAAGATATGAAGTCTTGTAATCAAAGTGATTAAAACAAGAATAAATATCTGTCAATGTTAAATTGGGAAATTGGAGTCCATCGGCAGATATTTGTTCTTGTTTTGAACATAAACTCACTTCATTTTGATTTGTGTCTCAGAAAACAGGTTTTCTTGTTTATTTTTGCATCTGCAGTAAATGTGTTGATTTAAGGATGTTTAGATGTTTGTACTGAAAAACAAGACGAGAAGATCAGAAGGTACAAGACGTTATTTGTAACACATTGTATTGTTTGTGAGCAGAGATATCCAGGCGTTGAGCTATTGTTTGTGAAAGATGATTTATATAGTCATGGAAATGTGTCGGAAGATTTATTTTCTAAACTTTAACCCGTTTAATCCCAAATTCTTCCCAGACATGAAAATATCCGAATGACGTGTCATTAGTAACCCTTTGACATAATCAAGTTATCTTTTGAAAATTCTTTGGAAAAGAGTGTGAAAAATTGTGTTTTATGGTCGATGGGATAATGTGTACTAAATTAACATATTTCTGCAGTCAATAAGATTATTATATATCTCAGCGCAGCTATTTTAAACTGTTTGATCACATCATAGTGTTACTGTTATGCATAAAACCCTTCTACAGCACTGAGATTAAATACAACCAACATATTTCAGAATTGTTACTTTATTGTAACACATATGATCAAATTGTTACATTAGTGCTACCAGTATTACATCAATATTGTAACTTATTTGTAACATTTGAACTTTTAATTCAGTGCAATATTTTGTCGTTGCAACATTTTAGTGCAACAACTGCGACTGGATTTATATGTAAACCTAAACTCACTGTTATCCAGCGGTCACTATTGAGACCATCAGCATGTTTACTCCTTCTGTGACCACACTCAACAAAACTGAAGATATGTGAATTCATATATTAATACTAGACGCCTTAAAGATAACATGTACTGAAAATCTGTGTCATATCTTTATTAACAGCCTTTTGTTTTGGAGCTTTGATGCAGTCCTCATCTTCTCAAGCTGCTCACAGGAAATAAACTGCTCTGGTCATGTGACAATCTGCACTAATCATGTGACACTGCACATATTTAATTGAGACCTTTATTTTTTCCATATTTGCATAAAGTGCACTAAAACAGCAGTCAGTTTGGTTTTTAGAGCTTTATGAATGAAAGCCTGTTTTGCGGGTGGGATTATTGTTGTGTTCCTTAAATTGTCTTGTCCTTGAAGAGGTCTTGAGCTAGTGTTGATAAAGCGTGTGTCTCCGCAGGGCCCCGGGGCCCCTCACCCGTACGACAGCGGTCACGTGGCCATGACCTACACGGGCCTGGCGTGTCTGGTGGTTCTGGGGGACGATCTGAGCCGCGTGTGTAAGGAGGCCTGTCTGGCCGGACTGCGAGCGCTGCAGCTGGAGGACGGCAGGTTCGCTCTCAGACGCTCGTCTCTCGTCTGAAACACACGTCTGCAGTCTCTCAATCTGCGGCTCTGTCTTTCCCTGCAGTTTTTACGCTGTTCCCGAAGGAAGCGAGAACGACATGAGGTTCGTGTACTGCGCCGCCTGCATCTGCTACATGCTGGACGACTGGTCAGGGATGGACTGCCAGAGAGCCATCGATTACATCCGGAGGAGCGCCGTGAGTCCTGCTTCTGTTACGAGCCTGATACACACCGCTGCTCGAAGCTTTCTGAGCCTCTTCTGCTCAGCAGGGCTCTATTCATTTGATCAAAAATACAGAAAAAATTGTGAAATATTAGTGCAATTTCTAATATTAGTTTCCTATTTTAATATATTGTAAACTGTAATATATTTCTGTGATGCGCAGCTGTATTTCCAGCATCATTACTGCAGTCTTCAGCGTCACATGATCTTCAGAAATCATAATAATATGCTGATTTATAATCACTGTTGAAACAGTTGTGCTGCTTAATGTTGTTCTGGAACCTGTGAGACTTTTTTCTTTGATTGAATTGATGAATAAAAAGTTTAAAAGAGTAGAATAGAAATCTTTTCTAACAATATATGTATTTACTATCACTTTTTAAATTCTGTGGCTCCATTGAGAGTAAAGCGACAAAAAATTAAATTTGAACCCTGGCTAAACAGCACCATCCAAGAGCTTAGACGTGCATGTCGTAGAGCTGAACGGAAGTGGAAAAAAGATCAATTACAAGTATCTTTTGAAATATTACGTGAGTCATTAATCAGGTATCAAAAATCTGTTAAAAATGTATTATAGCTAAGAACTGTCACCAACCTAAAACCCTTTTCACTATTTTGGATTCTGTTGTAAATCCGACTAGTAATGTCTGTTTAATATGTGATAGTTTTCTTAAGTTTTTTACAGATAAAATAGTTGATATAAGACGGCATATTATACCTTTAAATTGTGATTGGTCTGTTCCCTCTTTTTGTACTTCTACCTTTAATGAATTCCAGATAATTTCTTTAGATTCTTTCCAAGACATTATTAAGCAGTTAAAACCTACTACATGTTCACAAGACATAATTCCTACACGGTTCTTGCTTCAGGTTTTCGATGTTATTGGGCCAAGTATTTTGGCTATAATAAACAAGTCTCTTCTTACAGCGACTGTTCCAAAGTACTTAAAGCATGCAATTGTTAAACCCCTGCTTAAAAAATCTAATCTTGACCCTACTGTCCTATCAAATTATAGGCCAATTTCAAATTTATCTTTTCTTTCAAAAGCTCTGGAAAAGGCTGTTTTATTACAACTGCAGAAGTTTTTAGAGTCAAATGACATTTTTGAAAAATTTCAATCTGGGTTTAGGAAACATCACAGCACTGAAACTGCACTTTTAAAAGTGTTGAATGATATTTTATTATCTGTAGATTCGGGGGATTCTGTGATACTTTTATTATTAGATTTAAGTGGCGCGTTTGATACAATCGATCATAGAATCCTTATTTCACGCCTTGAAAATTGTGTGGGTATTACAGGTCATGCTCTTGACTGGTTTAAATCCTATCTTGAGGACAGAATGTTTTCTGTTTACCTTGATGGTTTTTCTTCATCTAGCTCTATTTTGCAGTTTGGAGTTCCTCAGGGCTCCATTCTGGCCCCTGTTCTGTTCTCATTATATATGCTTCCTCTGGGGTCTATTCTTACCAAGCATGGGGTGTCATTTCATTTCTATGCTGATGACACCCAAATCTATCTGCCCTTGAGGAAAAATGATCAAAGAGGCCTGGGATTACTGAATACGTGTCTGTCTGATATTAAGTCTTGGTTCTCTTCAAATTTTTTACATCTAAATGAGGGCAAAACGGAGGCCATTGTGTTTGGGTCTTCGGGGGCCCTGGATTGTGATTTGGGAGATCTGGAGTCTTATAAAAAACTGTCTGTGAGAAATCTAGGTGTTAACTTTGATTATGCACTTAATTTCGATAAACAGATAAATTCTGTGGTTAGGTCTGGTTTCTTCCAGTTAAGATTGCTATCAAAAGCCAAGAGCTTTTTGTCGTTTAAAGACCTGGAGAGAGTGATCCATGTTTTTGTGTCATCGCGGCTTGATTATTGTAACTCCCTTTATATGGGAATAAGTCAATCAAACATAAATCGACTCCAGATGGTTCAAAATGCAGCTGCCAGACTTTTGACTGGCACCCGCAGATTTGATCATATCTCTCCCGTATTATGCTCTTTGCATTGGTTGCCGGTCAGTTACAGAATCGAGTTTAAAACTTTACTGTTTGTTTTTAAAGCTCTGAGTGGAACGGCTCCTGAATATCTCAGTGATCTTTTAAATACAAATACATATTCTAGACCACTGAGGTCTTCGGAGAAAAGAGTGTTGATGGTCCCTAGATCCAGATTGAAGCTGAGGGGCGACCGTGCCTTTTCAATTGCTGGGCCAAAATTATGGAATAGTCTTCCAGTCTCCCTGCGATTAGTTTCTTCGGAATCTGAATTTAAATCTAAGTTAAAAACGTACCTTTTTTCTAGGGCTCATAACTGTTCTTAGAGTCTCTCTAGTGTTTTGTGGTCAAAACTGTTTATAATTGTTTTTTTTTTTTGTTTTTTCGTTGTTATTAGCAAGGTTTGTACAGCACAGTGGTCAACTACTGTTGTTTTTATTGTGCTTTATAAATAAATTTTGATTTGATTTTATCCATTTAACACATCCTTGCTGAATAAAATAGTATTTTCTTTAAAAAAAAAAAATGGAAAGAAAAATGTACTGACCCCAAACTTGTGGATAGTAGTGTATTTTGTAATACAATATTTCTATTTTGAATAAACACTGTTCTTTTTTTCTTTTTTCTTTTTTTTTACTTTTTATTCATCAAAGAATTCTGAAAAGTATCACAGGTTTCAAAAATTTTCCTACATTGATTATAAATCAGCATATTATTATGATTTCTGAAGATCATGTGACTCTGAAGACTGCAGTAATGATGCTGAAAATACAGCTGCGCATCACAGAAATATATTATATTTTAAAGTGTATTAAAATAGAAAACTGGTATTTTAAATATCCAGAAACACAGAGCATTATTCCCGCCCTCCGATGACCTCAGGCGCAGTGGGTCAGCAGGGGTCAAAGGTCGAGCGGAGCTCTAATCCCAGCGCTGATGTAATCCAGCTCTTCACACGGCTCACTCCTCGAGAGCTAAAACCAGACACAGTGACGAGAGAGAATCCGCTCACTGATGCAGTTTCAGTCGCCCTGAGCTCGAGCGCTCACAGAACAGACGCAGAGCTCTCGTCCTCAGCTGACGTGTGTTTTAGTCCAACTGCGTTTAAAGGGATGCTTCAGCCAGAAATCATCATTCACTCACCCTTCTGTCATTCAAACATGACTTACTTTCTCCTAACCCTAACTGACCACAAAAGAAGATAAATGTGACTCTGCAGTCATAAGCAGCACAGCTATATTTGTAGCAATAGCCAATAATACATTGTATGAGTCAAAATTATGGATTCTTCTTTTATGTCAAAAATCATTAGGATATTAAGTAGAGATCATGTTCCATGAAGATATTTTGTAAATTTCCTACTGTAAATATATCAAAACATGTTTGATTAGTAATATGCATTGCTAAGAACTTCATTTGAACAACTTTAAAGGTGATTTTCTCAATATTTAGATTTTTTGGCACCCTCAGATTCCAGATTTTCAAATAGTTGTATCTCAGACAAATATTGTCCGATCCTTGACCTTGATTGATTGACCTTCTTTTGTGTTCCACTGAAGCGAGTCAAACAGGTTTAAATGACATGAGTGAGAGTAAATGACAGAATAATCATTTCTGTCTAATTGATCTCATTAAAGACCTTTATTTCTGTTTGTGTTGATCTGATGATGAACTCTCATCTCTCTGTTCAGTCGTATGACAGCGGGATCGGTCAGGGAGCAGGACTCGAGTCTCACGGTGAGTCAGACGCCTCTCCCGAGTCTCTCTCATTAGAGCTCGTGATGATCACTGCTCTCTGTGCTCAGGCGGATCCACGTTCTGTGCCGTGGCGTCTCTGTGCATGATGGGAAAGCTGCAGGAGGTGTTCAGCGAGCGAGAGCTGAAGAGAATCCGGCGCTGGTGCATCCTCAGACAGCAGAACGGCTTCCACGGCCGACCCAACAAACCCGTGGACACCTGCTACTCCTTCTGGGTCGGAGCCACGCTGGAGGTGCGTCTCATCTCTGTGACCTCGCGCTCGGCGTCTCAGTCAGGCTCTCAGGTGTACGGTCCTATGACGTCACGGACAGAATCACAGAGACAGAATTTACTGGATGCACTGAACAAAATTTTATTTATTTATTTATTAAAAGAAGACTTAATATCTTAAATCACTTTACTTGTCAAGTAAATGCATGAAGAATGGTTAGATATTTATACTAGAAAACAAGACAAAAAAAACCTAATAATTTTTTGCAGTGTCATTTGCCAAATTTTGAATAAATCAAAAGCAAGTCAGTACACGTAAATCAAAACACTCAAATATTAAACGAAAATTAAACAGCAAAAGACTGTTTAAATATGAATCCTGCATGTTCTGCTAAATGAGGACAAGAACAACATCTCGAGTCACCTCAGCAGCATTTGACCGTTTCATTTGGAAAAAAAATACTGACACACACACACACACACACACACAAACACACACACACAGAACTCTTCACAACAACCCATCAAAATAAAGGTTCGGTTTAATTTGAAGAAATTGTGTCAGAATTTAAATGTATTGCTAGTTTACAGCAGAATGTCTTACAACTACTAATTAAATTATCATAAGTTTATTTTTAAGGAATCCTCACAAATTTTCTTCTATGTTTTAATTTTAGCAGTAAAACACTATATATTTCATAGGGCCCTAGTATTGTTAAAAAAGAGAAAAAATTAACATAAAAAAATATATTAGTGCTGTCAAACGATTAATCGCATCCAAAATAAAAGTTTGTTTACGTAATATATGCGTTTATTGTGTATATTTATTATGTGTATATAAATACAAACATACAGCATATTTTTGGAAAATAATATGTATTTACATGTATATATTTCTGTTCATAATTTATATCATATATAAATATATATAAATAAATATATTCATAATAAATATACACAGTACACACATATATTATGTAAACAGAAACTTTTATTTTGGATATGATTAATCGTTTTATGATAAGACAAGACTGATTTCATAAGGCTCTACAGTAGATTAATTCTCCTTTGGTTAATTCTGTGTGTTATTTACCAAGTCGACCATCACTAGTAGTGGTTAGTGATCAGATCTCTAGTACAGCACTAGTACACACTACACTTTCTGTTCCATTGACTTCCATTATTTATATAACGCTTTTAACAATACAGATTGTGTTCAAGCAGAAGACCGTAGACCGAAACATCACCGCGTGACCTCTTAGTGGGATTAAAAGAAGAATTTGTACATATTACATGTTGGACTGTGTTTGTAATTTTCACACTGCAGATGTTTTGTGAGTGTTTGTGGAGTCTAACATGTGCTCGTGTCCCGCAGCTCTTAGACGTGTTCCAGTACACAAACTTCGAGAAGAACCGGAACTACATTCTGTCCACGCAGGACCGTTTGGTGGGCGGCTTCGCTAAATGGCCCGACAGTCATCCAGGTACGATTACAGCCGCGCTCGAGAGCTTTTGTGTGTGTCTGTCAGCCGAAACCACAGCGTAACTCAATACAGCAGACCTCAGTGTGTGCCTGATGAGACGAGACTCGGGTTTCTGAAGGATCTGGAGATCTGACGTGTTTCCAGTGTCACCTGATGACCAGTAATCACTCTGACCTCAAAACACTGCTTCCAGTCGAGTCCAGAGCTTTGTGTAGAGACGCACAAAGGAGTGAAATGTGCCTCGCTGGCGTTAGATAGACAAACATAAAATATGAGCATCTAGAAAAAGTGTAAATAAATACTTTTGATTATATTTGTGAGGCAGTGATGCAGACACATTCAGGGCAAACAGCGCAGGACGGAAACAGTGCTGGACCACATTAAAGCGATAGTTCTCCCACAAATGAAAATGAGATGTTTATCTGCCCCCGGGGCATCCGAGATGTAGGTGACTGTTTCTTCAGTAGAACACAAACGAAGGTTTTTAACTCAAACCGTTGCAGTCTGTCAGTCATATAATGGCAGTCAATGGGCTCCACGGCTTTGAGAGACAAAAAAACATACACAGACAAAACTGAATTAAACCCTGCGGCTCGTGACGATGCATTGAGCGATCTAAACATTGATATAAACACGTGACCGATCGCTTCCGCGCATGCGTCTACTACGCCTGACCTGTTGTGAACGCGCTCCGGACAGATGGACCGTGCGGCGGATCAGAGGTAAAAAATGAAATAAATACTGTTCGGTTTCTTGCACAGACCGATCGCTTCGTGTCTTTAGACCTCAATGCATCGTCACGAGCCGCACGGTTTAATTCGGTTTTGTCTGTGTATGTTTTTTTGTCTCTCAAAGCCGTGGAGCCCATTGACTGCCATTATATGACTGACAGACTGCAACGGTTTGAGTTAAAAACCTTCGTTTGTGTTCTACTGAAGAAACAAAGTCACCTACAACAAAAAAAAGTTTTCGAAAAAAATCGGACCAAACCTTGCAAGATACATGCGACATTACATCATCAAATTAAAAAATTATGGATAATTATAAAAACAACTGTTGATACAATACAAAACACTGCCCTTTAAAAGCTTGGGACCGGTATGATTTTTACTGTTTTTTTTTTTTTGTTTTTTGTTTTTAAAGAAGTCTCTTTTGCTCACCAAGGCTGCATTTATTTGATCAAAAACAGAAAAATTTTGAAATATTATTATCATTTAAAATAGCTGAATTCTGTGTGAATATGTGTTAAACTGTAATATATTTCTGTGATGCGCAGCTGTATTTTCAGCATCATTACTGCAGTCTTCAGCGTCACATGATCTTCAGAAATCATTCTAATATGCTGATTTGCTGCTCGAGAAACATTTCTATTATTATCAAAAACAGTTGCCAATTAATGTTTTTGTTTGCTTAAGTACTTAATTATGTAATTTGTGTGCTTCATGGGAGTGGACGGGCGTTAAAGAGTTCTTATGGCATGATTTGCTGGTTTCTATCGTCTGATCTGTTTGCAGAATCTTGAGTAACGCAGTGTTTCACCAGGAGATAGTTTTATTGTGTACTGCACTTTGTTATTCTAGTTATTTATGACTAATAGCGGTTAATGAAGCAGAAACAGCTCACTTGGGCATTGAGGAGGCGTGTCCTGCAGGACAGACGCTGATGACATCACGGGGTACTGAATGAATAATTCATGAGCTCTTAAAGACACAGTAGCTGTGAGTGTGCGTCAGCAGCAGTAACTAGTTACAGTAATATTACTTTTTGCAGTAGCTAGTAGTGTAACTAATTACTAATAAGATTTCAGTGATAATACTAACCATAAAACCGATAGTTACTAACCCTAACCCCTACTAATTTAAAGTCCAATAATTCCTAGATTTATTTTAATAATTTTCACGACTCTTGAACACATGATGTCACCGGAGCAGCAGGCATACGGAATATGAAAAAGCTTGTATTCAGCGGATGGAGATATTGGCATTACATTGATTTTGTGCTCTGAACACTTTACTCTGGCGTTACACGGCTTGCTCTCGTCCCTCTGATCCTGATATAAACTCTATAAAACCTTTTTAGGGAATGAAATAATTTCTTATGAACTTATATGATATCTTTTGGTAAAATACATCGTGGAATATAATCGTATATGGGTATAACAGAGAAGTTATAGCTACAATTAGCTTCAAGCTACACATGACAATTAATGAGATTAATACAACACTTTTTACTTAAACGTTACTATAATCACCACTGAGTGTTTGTAATCACTTCTGACTGCGATTCAGTGTGGATTTTGGTCTAATGATGAGGCAGAAATATATTGTTAGTAACATTTTAGAAGAATTTAATGGGGAAGATATGCAGCTTCTGTGGGGCGTGAAGGAGAGCTCGTGTATCTAGTAGCGTAGCTAATTACTGCTGCCAGAAAGTAACAAGTAAAATAATAAAATGTGACCCTGGAGCACAAAACCAGTCATAAGGGTCATTTTTTCAAAATTGAAATTTAAGCATCATCTGAAAACTGAATAAATAACACAAAATCCTTTGTTGGGATCGGACAATATTTGTAAATCTGGAATCTGAGGGAGCAAAAAAATCTAAATATTGAGAAAATCGCCTTTAAAGTTGTTCAAATGAAGCTCTTAGCAATGCATATTACTAATCAAAAATGAAGTTTTGATATATTTATAAAATATCTTCATGGAACATGATCTTAATATCCTAATGATTTTTGGCATAAAAGAGAAATGTATAATTGTGACGCATACAATGTATTGTTGGCTATTGCTACAAATATAGCTGAGCTGCTTATGACTGCTTCTGTGCTGCAGGGACACGTATTGCTTTTGAAAGGAGTTGGTAGTAATGAGTAATATACTGCTGGAGAGCAGCAGGTGTTGATGACCGCTGTCGTCTCCGTCTGTCCGCAGACCCTCTCCACACGTACTTCGGCATCTGTGGCCTGTCTCTGATCGGAGAAGCGGAGCTGCAGAAGGTGCATCCGGCGCTGAACATCAGTGTCCGAGCGTTCGAGAGTCTGCGGCAGCTGCATGGATCGTGGAGACAGAAGAGCACATGACGACTGAAAGAACCAACACGAGCGCAGTCAGTTATTAAAGGTACAACTGATGCTCTTTAGTTCGTTTGGGCCCCGGATTCATCCTCCCTCGTCAGTGTTTGATTATTAGTTTCTGCCTTACAGACCGAGGAACTCGCGTACAGATGAGCTGATCCTGGACTATTGTGCACTGTTTATTTCAGTTTTACATTTTATATATATATATATTTCCATTTCTTATTGTTTCTGTGAAATCATCGTCCTCTCTTGAATGTGCCTCAGATGTCTTTAGGGTGCTTCGGTGTATGCTATAAACACACGGCATCTCCACTGAAGACACTTGAATGTGTGTTTCAAGGATCAAATTATGAAATTATTTTTTCTATGCTGTAATATCAAGTGTAGAAGTGACAGTCACACTGCTCGTATTTTATTATGATGTAAAGTTGAAGTGCTGAACTGACGGTCTGCGAGTGTCAATAAATGAAGAGCTTTTAATCATGTCTGAGAAATAAGCATTTATGATGCTGACGGTGAGACATGCGTATTTAATAACGGTTAAATAAAGGAATTGACTTTTCAACGTGTCTGAGATTTAAATATTATTTTTAGAGACACCTCAAGACAAAAAACATGAAATAAAAGATATATTTATACACGTTTGTGTGTGTGTGTGTGTGTATATATGTGTATATATGTATATATGTGTGTGTATATATATATATATATATGTATAAATATGTACAGTAGTCAACATTTGAAGTGGATCAAAAAAAGTTAATCAAGAGCGGGTATTGTTTTGGTTTTAGGACGACTGAACTTTTTTTGATCCACTTCATGTGTTGACTACTATATGAGTGTGTGTGTGTGTGTGTGTGTGTATATATAATCTTTTAATGACATTGAGGAATAACATGTATAAAGAGTTGTATGTGTGTTAATGGCAGTGTGTAGGTGAGCAAAGATCCCTTTGTTAAATCATTAACTTAGAATTTTATGAACTATGAAAATAATACAATCACACACACACACACACTCACTCACACACACACACACACACACTCACTCACTCACTCACACACACACACACACACACACACACACACACACACACACACACACACACACACACACACACACACACACACACACACACACACACACACACACACACACACACACACACACACACACACACACACACACACACACACTCACTCACTCACACACACACACACACACACACACACGTCCTTGTTTGTCTGTACTGTGTTTCCTTTGACACTTGAATTACAAAATGTAAGATTGAAGATATTGCCATACACAGAAATGTAACGTTTAAGAGTATTGTTTCATTCTACGGTACATATTCTTAGAAGTAGCCACTGAATGGAAATGCCTGAAAAAACTATTTCTTATTCTTTTGAAAAACATCTTGCCTGCCTGGATCTACTAGAATAGAATAAAGGGAGATATTCCAGAGATACTGCTTCACTTCAGCTGTTCTGACAAACACAGCGGCACATACAGAACAATCACGCAGAATTATGGGTCAAAGGTGGTTTGGATTTAACATCAGCTGGTTAGAGATGGCTGTAAACGCTGCTGGATGTTGAGTGATGGCAGGAGGAAAGACACGCTGATGAATAATTCATATAAAAAGGCAAAGGGGTGAATATTTGTGCCGTGTCTCGAGTTTTACTCCACAGATTTCAAGTGCTGCTCATACTGAGATTTACACCTCAGAATAAATTACATTTGTTCAGAGAAACCCTGAATGAGCCACATATGTAATGAAATCATATATATGATGTTTAGTGAGGTAAATCTGCCATCTGCTGTCCTCCAGCATCATCCGCCTTTACAGTATTTTACTGTCATCGTCTGATTATGTCTACACAAAGCTGATTGTGTGCTACTGCTGCTGTAACGAGCATCTATGTGTTCATGTGTGTGACCTGATGAATCCACACAAAGAGCTGTCAGTCAGCGAGGCCACGCCCACAGAGCGAGCGAGTGGGCGGAGTCTCGCGTCTTCAAGACGGTCCTCGAGTTGAATGAATTCTTGCTCTAGATCTCTGACTCCGGGCGAGCGCGTGATGCCCATACGAGGATAATCAGACCATCTTCATCATCTTCATCTTCATCATCTTCATCATCAGGATGTCTGACTCGGAGATGTCGGAGTTCGCGAGTATCGTGGAGCGTCTCGAGAGAGGCGAGGTGAGATCTTCAGATGCTGCTGTGAATATGGCATCGGTCCTTTTATCGTTTGTCGATGCTTTATGACTGTATTTCTCTGCACGCTGTCGGTGTCACGGAGAAATAATCGCTCGTTCATCCGCTGCTGTCAGAATCCCGTTCGTATGACGTCACTGCTACACCTTACCTTGTTTCAGACATTTAGCAGATGTTTTTATCCGAAGCGACTTACAGTGATGACAATAGAAGCAATCAAAATCAGCAAAAGAGCGATGATATGCAAGTGCTGTGACAAGTCTCAGTTAGCCTAATGCAGTACACGCAGCAAGGTTTATATATATATTTATATATAGATTTTATATAGATTTTATATATTATAGGCTATTACATATATATATATATATTTTTTAAATATAGATTTTATATATTATAGGCTATTATATATATATATATATAGATTTTATATATTATAGGCTATATATATATATATATATATATATATATGTATATAGATTTTTTAATATAGATTTTATATATTATAGGCTATTTTATATATATATATATATATAACAAAAAGAAAACAAGCAGTTAGTAAACGGATAGAGAGAATTAGAGGCTCAAATAAAGATCTTCCATCATGTCAAGAGCTCATTGGTCGGGCGTGCTGTGAAGCATGTGGCGTCGTCTTGGATATATATTATTAATTAATACCGAGGTATCATAAATATAAGTACAAAAAATATCAAAATTAGGTGCAAAGAAGTGATATTACAAGCAAAGCAGCATTTATGCATTAATATAACAATAAATAATACAAAACGAAAGCTTTAACACGTCTTGGATACAAGTCTTTGATATAAATAGCGCTGCCTCATGTATAATGTAGCGTTCTGTCGCGGACTCCGCCCCTTATTTAACTACTAAATAGTTTCGCTGCGGGGTTGCTATAGTGACGGCCGGTGACTCCGCCCACACTCGGCTGGTCGCGTTTGCGTCGCGTTGTTTGATTTATTCTCGATCTGATCGAATCTCTCTCATTTGCGAAGTTGATCCGGATCGCGGAGTTTGTCCTTCTTTCTGCGCACGATGTCCAGGCGAAGTTCGCTGCTAGTAAGTCCTCGAATCCGGTTCGAATCCGGTTCTCCTCCTGAATGCCGCTGTTGTTTGCTGAGAGAAAGTTGAACCGGCTGTTAAGAATTCATTTCATATATTTATTTAAAATGTGTTTTAAAATAAACCATGCCTTGTAGACGTTCGTTCGTCCTTGAGACAGAGTTTAACGTAGTTTTTTAAGCCCGGAGCAGAAAGTCGAAAGTGAACAATGGGAGCGACTTCCCCAAACGCGCGCGTGAGCTCCGAGCGGGTTTGTTCCTATAGTCTCCGGGTTTCTGCTGAAGCTGTGTTTTGTGGACAGGTGCCGATGAAGAGCATCGAGCGGGAGCTGATCTGCCCCATCTGTAAGGAGCTCTTCACGCAGCCGCTGATCCTGCCCTGCCAGCACAGTGTGTGCCACCGCTGCGTCCGAGAGCTGCTGATGCCCAACCACGACGACTCCCTGAGCACCGACGCCGGATCCGAGAGCTCCAACCCCGGCAGCCCTCGCGCCAGAGTCCCGTCCCCCAGCATGGAGAAGCTGGACCGCCTGGTGCGATCAGGTAACCATCCCCACCGAGCCAGAACATCTGCGAGATCATTACATAATACTAGAAGCACCTTCGGTCCCAGAGGAGTGTGATGGTATGAGACCAAAACCAGTCATAAGGGTCAATTTTGTGAAATTGAGATTTGTACATCATCTGAACGCTGAAAAAATCAGCTTTCCATTGATGTATGGTTTGTTAGGATCGGACAATATTTGGCTGATATCTGGAATCTGAAGGTGCCAAAAAATCTAAATATTTAAAGTTAAAATCAAAAGCCTTTAAAGTTGTTCAAATGAAGTTCTTAGCAATGCATATTACTAATCAAAAATGAAGTTTAGATATATTTATGGAAGGAAATTTACTAAATATCTTCATGGAACATGATCTTTACTTAATATCCTAATGATTTTTGGCATAAAAGAAAAATCTATAATTTTGACTCGTACAATGTATTGTTGGCTATGACTGTGCTGCTTATGACTGCTTTTGTGCTGCAGGGTCAGATTTATGTTTATTGATCAGGGTGAATAAACCCACACTTGTAATGCATTTTCCATTTTTGGATCTGAATCTAAATTGAACAGCAGAAAGTGCTGGCTTCAAATCTCACGTGCACTGCAAAATAATTAATATCTTCATCAGTGTTTTTGTCTTGTTTGACATCCTTAAATTAATATACGTTTACAAAATTGAGCAAAATTAAGTGATGCATCGAACGAGTGAGTTTGTTTAAAATGGGAACACGTGTCTGTCAACAGCGAATGAGAACTTTTCTCTTTGAATTGTTGTTTTTTTCTCTGAACCATTGGCAGATATTTGTTCTCGTCTTAAACTCAATCATATCTTTAGACATTTACACTGCAAAATAAGACAGAAATACTAAGAAAGATCAGCACTTTTCTTGTGCGATGTGATCAGAAGAGCAATAAAAGTTATTTCCATATTCTAATTTTTGAGAGCAAAGATGTTTTCTTTGGTCTTAAATTTACCTTTGCAGAAAACCTGATCTAGCATAAAGAGCTAATTATTAGTATTTATAAAACTGTATTTTATATGTCTAGGTCCAAAAATGGTTTATTTCTTGTGATCCTCGTAGAATTTGGACGAGATCAACAGCAGATGAAATTATGTTTTGTGGTTATCATTTATTACTGCAGGAGTGATCGAGGAGGTTTTGGTCACTGCTGTTTTAGTGTCTTTCCTCATCTCTTTTTTTTTTTTATATTGTTGGCTTTCATTGCAGTTTTTTCCCCAAGAAATGTGATGCTGTTTTCATGTTTGTACAGTCATTGGTTGTGAATCAGGTTTCACTCCACTTCTGTTCACGTTTAACCATTGTTAGTCTTGTTTCACTCTTCTCTCTGTTGCCTGCAGCCTCGCTGAGGAGGTCGTTTGGAGGGAGAGGTAGATGTGGGTTACGTAATTTAATTAGCCGTAGTGAGTACTGTGTCTCTAGAACCCTGTACACTCGCGCGCTCTTCTCGCGCACAACGCATTGCGTAAACAACGGAGGAACGAATCACGACGAGATGCCGCTGCCGCTTAAAGAGATAGTTGTAAAGAAATGAACATTCGCTGTTAAGTTACTAACTCGCAGGCCGTCCAAGATGTAGGTGACTTTTCTTCTTCAGTAGAACATAAAGAAGATTTTTTGCTGAAACTGTGCTTCTTGGTGATTCATAAAATGCAAGTCAACTGCATGCAACAAAATGCAACTCTCTCTTTCAGAGTCAAAAAACACAGAATTAATACACACGGCTCCTGACGATATATTGAGGTCTTATGAAGCAAAACAGTCAGTCTGTGCAAGAAACTGAACATTATTTACAGCATGATTACCTGTAATCCAGAGCCCCAGACAAAGCGTCCGGAGTCATGTTCGGTTCACAAATGAATCATTCTTTTGAACTGGTTCTTTTTAGTGAACTAGTTGAACCAGTTCATCAGATCGTCTGAATCAGTTCATGGCTCGAGCAGCTCAGATCTACAAGTTACTCAATCAAAGCTCACTGTGAGTGGAAATGAGCTGAAATATCAGCGTATCTGATCCTGTGATGAATGAACTGATCCCGCTCCAGTTCCTCCAGAAACAGTTCGACTCGGACCGAAGAGCCGCTGATATGTGTGAACGCTTTTATGGTTTCTCATGGTTTATATAAAAAGCTGAGCTGATGAAGACTAGTTTATTGACTTTATATGCTTTAAACTGCAAAAAATAATTCTCTTAGTGTTTGTCTTTTTCTAGTAAAAATATCTAAAAATTCTTGAATCAAGATGGATTTACTGTACAAGTAAAATGACTTAAAATATTATGTCTTGTTTTCTGTAAAAATATAAAAGTTTTGTTAGTTTTTCCTTAAAACAAGCAGAAATATCTGCTAATGGGGTATTTTTCTATTTTTTTTAGGAAAAACTAACAAAACTTTTATATTTTACTTGTCAAGTAAATGCATCTTGATTCAAGAATGTTTAGATGTTTAAACTAGAAAACAAGACAAAAATGCTAAGAAAATAATTTTTTGCAGTGCAACTGTAAAACTTTCACATTATTATTATTATTATTATTATTATTGGCTGTTTTAATAATATAATTGTGTATATGCAATGTCACGATTACATAAACTAATGAATTGAATCAGTTCATTGAAAGGAACTAACCGAAAGAACCAGTTAATGGACAAGAATCAGATTTACACACGTGTCTGAGTCTCTGGATTACAGATAATAATGCTGTAAATAATGTTCAGTTTTTTGCACAAACGATCGTTTTGCTTCATAAGACCTCAGTATATCATCAGGAGCCACAGGGATTCATTTTGTGTTCCTTGATATGCTTTTTTTGACTCTCAAAGTGCCGGTACCCATTGACTTGCATGTTATGAAGTTTGAGCTGAAAATCTTCTTTACTGTTCCACGGAAGAGAGTCCCCTACATCTGGGATGGCCTGAGGGTGAGTAAAAGTACAGCAAAATAATGTTTAAAAGGCTTTAAAACTCTGGTGCTGACGATCTCTGCGGTGCGTTTGGACCGAGAGCGTGAGAACGAGTGTTTAATGTTGCTGTGGAGGAACGCAGGAATCCCAGACCGTCTCATGCAGAGACAATATTGAGACATTTTTCTTCTAGACAACAGCAACTCAATAAATACTAGCAGTAGGTAAAGCAGTGTTTCCCAACCTTTTCTGCCACGGCACAGTTTTGATGAGTAAAAAAATCCCACGGCACACCAAGCATTAAAAGAAGATTTTTTTCCCCAATAATTCAACAAACAATGCGTCGTCAGAGTTAGTATTTCAACTTTATGTATGATCAAACACTTGCACTTAACATTTTCTAAAAATCATACTCAAATGGAGTTAACGAGGTTTTTGACGAGATGGAGATCTGTGTTTTGTCCGTCATAAGAACGACCGCATCTGAGACGGTAAATGAATAATTTTCATCAGTTGACAGGTTTTTGAGTCTATTGTAGCTATACGGACACTCAGTTTTTCTTGTTGTTTAATACATTTGGCCAAAATCTCATGATTATGAAAGATGAACCGATATGCGCAGGATATTTGAAACATGCAATAGTGTTTTGGCTACAACCAGACGGCAAAGACTATTCTCCACTCTTCAAACACACGAAAACATTAGCCTTTATAGACCGTGATACTCGAGATAAGAGAACGCTGCTCTTATTCAAGCGTCCGCTCTCAAACAGCGTCTCGCGCCGCTTCGTTCTGAATGGAGGCGGGGTGGGGTTATGAGGTTTAGTCACATGCTCCTTTGAATGCTTTTCATTGGTTAAATATTTCTAAAACCCACAAATTTGATTGTTTATCGCTCTGTTGCAAAATTAAAATATATTGAGAGTGATCAAGAAGATTGAGTGAGTGTGGATCCCTTACTTGAAAGTTATGCTATTGCTTGATCTACACACAACTCGAGTTGAGTGCAGTGATTTTTATTTTTATTTTTTTGTGAATTTTAAAACCCACAAATGGACATGATGATGACAAATAGCACTTATTTAAAATAATAATAATAATGAAATGTAATGGAGGTAAGGAAGTTTTTGATAATTTTCCAGTGGTTGGGAAACACTGGTGTAAAGAACGTCTTGTCCGTGCTCCGGATTCGTTTCAGGAATAAACGCTGCGTCTCAGAACCCGCTCTACCCTTCTGACTCAAACGCACCTCTCGGAGAAACCCATCCCGAGCGTGAGCCGTTGTTACCATGCGGTTCTGTGGTTTTGTAGGGACGGGCGTCTCTTGTGCTGATTGGCCTGTTTCTGGTCTGAGCGTTTATTTTTTTTCCCCCTCTGCACTGAGTCTCATTGCGGCAGCATCAAGTCCCAGCATGCCGTGCGGCGGCCTCGCCCCCCCGAGCAGCGCAGCACACTCACGGCCTAAGTACACGCTTTATTCCACTCATACTCACTCATGCCCGATCTGAACCCGGCCCTCGCTCAGATCTGCGTCCGCATGCGTCGCTCCTTCCGTCTGTGCTGCACGTGTGTCTGCTGTCTCTCGTTTGGTGTTTGTTTGCATTTCACTTTGCTGTTCTTTGTCATCAATGCTTGCTGAGAAGTGATTTCTTTCACCTTGAAATGATTTTCCAGCAGAAGCCGGTGACACTGACCTGGACCGTCTGGAGAGAGAGAGGTTCATCTCGCTTTAAAGCTGCTGTGTGTGATCATCTGTCCCTCACTGCTGGAACAGATGCTTTGAGCTGAAAAACGCTGACGTTCTTAGCACTGAGTGTAACCGTGATTAATAATGGATGTTGACCGTAATGAGGTCACGCTTACAGTTGGAACTCTAGGTTAGGGTTGGGTTACGCTTGTTTAGCTCAATGTCTCCTGCTACTGTTTGCACAGCCAGAGAAGCTCTTGCCACCGTTCCTTTAGATGAGGAAAAATAAACATTGTGTGTTCTTAATGTGAGCAGTGTTTTAAAGGTGAAATATCATGAAAGTCTGACTATAACTGGGTCCCCAGTGCATCTAACATCACAGAAAAAGGACAACCCAGTAACTTTGTTTTGGAAAGGCTTTCTCGGCAAGGTTCTGAAAGAATGAGCCACTCAGCTTTAGCGCTCTCTGCGACGTAGTGAAGAGATGTTATTATAATACTACCACCCCTTAATCTGCACGTTTCCACCCACAACGCCGTCATTGTGTTTCCGCAAGTGACAATGGTGTAGCGGTTCTAACCCATGGGGAAAGTTGGAGCAAAACCTGCTAACCGTTCTGTCTTTGGCTGCACTGATGAGCACTGAACACTGTTTAGAGTCCCAGCCTCAGAGCAGACGAGAGAACGGTGCATTTATTGATTTATTTACTGTATCATGCCACACAGATCTAACACAAACATGCGATTTCTTTCCCAGCTTTTTGGCTGCTAACCCACCTTCACAGACATAACCCTCTGTTTTTGCAATAAGACTTGAAAGAGAACTTAGTTTAGTACTTATGTCATATGACCGATGCTTTCTATGCGCTCAGAAAACCCTGTATCAGAAGTTTAAACTGATATGGCTTTAAAACGCATTATTTCAACACGATAGACATAAAGAAAACCAAACAGATGTTTTTTGGCAGAGCTGTAAAGACACAGCCCTGTTCTGGAAAAGGGAG
This sequence comes from Onychostoma macrolepis, assembly GCF_012432095.1. Lineage (NCBI taxonomy): Eukaryota > Metazoa > Chordata > Actinopteri > Cypriniformes > Cyprinidae > Onychostoma > Onychostoma macrolepis. The sequence continues at coordinate 29,161,583 of NC_081162.1, forward strand.
TGTGGAGCAGCAGCTCATTTGCATTTAAAGAGACATGCACAAAAACAGCATGCTTCTGCTTCCACTCCAAATAGACATTTTCAAAATGATATAATTAATGATCTGTGGAGTATTTTGAGCTGAAACTTCACCAACACATTCTGGGGACACCTGAGGATTATGTTACGTCTTGTAAAAACAATTTGGACATATAACAGAGTATTTCTGTGCCCAAAATCTTACTTCCGTGTTCGTACAAGTTTCTGAGAGTTTTTTTCGATCGTGGCTCTTGCTGACGTAAACGAGGGTGGAACTCCTTATATGGGCATTTCTCCCGGAAGAGCGCGGCCGTGCACGCATCGACGAGAGCGAGAGCTTCATTCATCAACACGGCGCTGCACGGGACTCGCTCGGGGAGAATGTCTCTAAAGAAGCGTGTTTGTGGTTGTTCAGCTTCCCGAAGAACCCAGCGTTACGTGAACAGTGGATGCAGTTTGTTTTCCGGGGCAGCAACAGAGTTTCTCAAGTGTGTTTGTTGACGAGCGTTTTATAAACGAGGCCCAGTTCGACGCTGGATTTGCACATGGTTTAATACTGAAAGATGGAGCGGTCTCCACTATAAAAGACCCCCCAGTCATGGTTCAGAACTGCAGACGGTAAGTGAAACGGCATCAAATGTCTCTGTTTTGTTGGCGATCGGCGCAAGTGCTTGTCACACTTTAGCTCCGCCCATGACACGCCTATCTGTATCTTTCTTTTATAAATATGATAAAACTAAAGAGGTTTTGGAGATATGAAGGATGCAGTACTATTCTATAGGTATTCAAGAATAACGTGAGATTGGGTGAAACTGTGTGTTATGCCCCCTTTAAAATAAAAATAAAGCTATGTAAACTCTATAAGTGTGTCCCATCAGGTAATAAGTTCTATACACACTTGTGGTCCTAATTCTCACTTGGACACTTGGGCCAAATACAGGAAATACATCATATCAAGTGCAAAGACCGCAAGTGTGTGTGTGTTTGGACTGAGCAGCCAGGCGTATCATCATCTGACTTGACCAATGATGTGTGTTTGGGGCGGGGCCATCTGTTAGCCTGACCAATGGCAGACGGAGTGTTTGTGGAAACTAGGGCTTCGATAAATTTATGCAGAATCGATTTGTGGATGGATTCTGAGATCTTCCAAATGCATCGTGATTCTCTCTGGAATGGATTCTGAGTTTATATTTTAACCGCAGATGGCGCTCTACTCTAGTGTTTATCCGCACACTCAAATACTGATGAAGAAGAGCGCTGAAGAGCACTTGTGTGTTCGGCTGAGTCTGTAATCTCACCTCGGCTCAGAATGCTTTTATGACGCCAGATTAATGTAAACACACCCTTGTGATTCGCTTCAACCTTTTCCAATCTTATGCATGATTATTTTAGGTTGGAGTGTGTAAGGATTTGGAAACGAGCAGAGTACGGCTGATTCTGGAGCGTGCAGCGCCACCTGCTGCTCAAAACTACGCTCAGAATCCACTCCAGAAAGAATCACGACGCATTCAGAAAATCTCAGAATCGATCAGAACGATGCATCGATTTAGCACTAGTGGAAACCTGTCAGGAAACCATCAGTTCTGTTGGTGGAACAGAAATGACGCACTGCAGCTTTAAAAAGAGTGACCTCGATCTCATTCAGCGCTGTGAAATAACTTACAGACATGCCCATCATTCAGTCTTCTGCTTAATTCGTTTTTAATTGCCATTTTTTTGATCTAGTGTTTCTCGTGTCCAGATCACTGTCAGCTGTTGTGCTGTGTTCAGTTTGAGTCACTCCACGTGTGTCTGACCTTTTTTTGATCACTAGTGCTTCATTGTGTGTGTGTGTGTGTGTGTGTGTGAGAGAGAGAGAGAGAGAGAGTGTGTGTGGTTGTGAGAGTGTGGTTGTGTGTGTGTGTGTGTGTGTGTGTGTGTGTGTGTGTGTGTGTGTGTGCGCGCGTTTTTGTGAAAAGTCAGGACATAGATGTGTATAATGACGAGGGTATGGCAGGTATTACAAGGTGAAGGTGGCATCTCAGGACATTGACCCATGTCCCCACTTTTCAAAACGCTTATAAATCACTCAGAGTGAGGTTTTTTTGGGGAAAGTTGAAATGCACAGTCTCCTGTAAGGGGTAGGTTTAGGTGTAGGGTTGGTGTAGGACAATAGCACATACAGTAAGTACAGTATAAAAACCATTACGCCTATGGAATGTCCCCACTTTTCACAAAAACGAACGTGTGTGTGTGTGTGTGTGTGTGTACTTGTTTTTCTATTCAGGTGGGGACTTAAACCTGAATACACACAGACTCATGGGGACTCGTGTCACGGGCAAACAAGCTAATAAATCACACAGAATGAAGTTTTTTGAAAATCTAAAAATGCACAGTCTCCTGTAAGGGGTAGGTTTAGGTGTAGGGTTGGTGTAGGACAATAGCACGTACAGTATAAAAACCATTACACCTATGGGATGTCCCCACAAGGATAGTGAAACAAGTGTGAGAGGGTGTGTGTGTGTGTGTGTGTGTGTGTGTGTGAGAGCGTGTGCTCATGCCCCCATCTTGACCGCTGTCACGTGTCGCTGCATCAGGGTCCATATCTTCTCCTGGATGGAGGCGCTCCTCCGTCACTCCGAGGGTCACCACCTTCCCGTGTCCCGGCTGTCAGCATGACATTGATCTCGGGGAGCGAGGGATCAGCATGCTCTTCCGGAACTTCACTCTGGAGAGCATCGTGGAGCGCTACCGTCAGGCGGCCCGCGCGGCCGTGGCCATCATGTGCAACGCCTGCAAGCCGCCCGCTCAGGAGGCCACCAAGAGCTGCATGGACTGCAAGGCCAGCTTCTGCAACGAGTGCTTCAAGATGAACCACCCCTGGGGAACGCCCAAAGCCCAGCACGAGTACGTGGGACCCACCACCAACTTCAGACCGAAGGTCCGTATCAAACCCACCGCCGCTGTGCTGTATCAGCTGCTGTCGTTGATCTAACTCCTCTAACGCTGGGTTCCAGGTGCTCATGTGTCCGGAGCACGAGATGGAGAAGGTCAACATGTACTGCGAGGTGTGCCGGCGTCCCGTGTGTCATCTGTGCAAGCTCGGCGGATCTCACGCTAATCACAAAGTCACTTCCATGAGCAGCGCCTACAAGATCCTCAAGGTGTGTATAACAACATTCATTGGGCCTGTTTATCTGTCTGTGTTCGGAAGAGCTCCTAAACAGCATTTGTTTATTTTATAATGTTTTCTGAGGTTCTCTATGAAAGCTTGTATCCACCACAGAATAATACCAAAAAAGATAATATTCTGGCTTTTTTTCCTCAAAATAGCAAGTTTATCTTCTTTTTTTTTTTTTTTTTTCTTCGAAATTGTGAGTTTATATCTCGCAGTTCTGAGAAAAAAATCATAAGCGTGAGATTAAAAAGTCACAATTACGTTCTTGTTTTTCCATTATTCAGTGCTAGAAATGGGCTTCGATAGTGCGCTTCCAGCTCTGGAAGAAATGAAGAGAACACTTAAATTCTGTTTCTCTGGATTTATGATTTTTAGTTTGAGCATGTTTGAGTAAAACTTAACTAAACTTGAGTTTTATTCTGTAAACTACTGATGACATTTCTTCCATATTTTAATTACAAATGTTGTCATTTAGAGCATTTTTTGGATAAATGGCCAAAATAACCAAAAAAAAAAAAAAAAAAGATGCCATGTTTGTATTCATTTTTAAAGTTTTAACTTCATAAGACTTCAGAAATCAATATTTGGTGAAATAATAATCCTCATTTTCAGTCACAACATATGAAATCATTTGTTATTTTGGCCAATTAAAAAAAAAAAAAACTAAATGACTATTTTTATTTGAAATTTGGAAGAAATGTTATCAGAGCTTTTATAGAATAAAATAAATATTAACATTTTACTCAAACCCATATCTAGTAAATCCAGAGAGACTTAGAATTTTCCAGAGGTCTCTTCATTTATTCCAGAGCTGTATGATTATTAGGAGTCATTATTGAGAAATAAATAGCCGTTTTCTATCCCTCTACTTTGAACTGTTTAAATGGGCGTGTCTCTGTAAGACTTCAGTGTAAACGTCCACTGCTGTGATTGGTCAGCATCTCTGCATATGAAATGAGTATTACATGTGGAACTCCTTTGAAAACTTTTACTCTGTTTTTATTATTTACTGTATATGTTAACTGATCACGAAAAGTTTCCAAGCAGAAGAAAACGAGTCTTCAGTCTGTTTTTGGACTAACAGGGAACTCGCAGCATGTTTTTATAGTGCAAATGACCTGTTATAGGTCATAAGATCAAGTCGATTTTCTCAATTCATGACCCCTTTAAAGTATTGATGCCGAGCTGAAACAAGTGCGCTCATGTTTCTGGTGAACGGATTCGTCCGAGCGGGCCGAGGTCAGGCGCTCCGTCTCTGCTGAGTCAGAAATACTAGACGACTGCAAACACCAGCTGTGACTCATTCATTCTTAATGCAGTCGTTTCTATCTTTTGATGTTCTGTCCGGATCACAAAAGCTGTATTAGGTGTCTCGTTCTGGCCAGAAATCATGCGGGAGGCTGAATTTATTTGTTTTATTTCCCCCCCACTGTGTTCTAATGGGCTTAACTTTTCTGTCAACAGGAGAAGCTATCGAAGAGTATCCATTACTTAATTAGCAAAGAAGACCAAGTGAGGACTCAGATTTCTGAGCTGGAGGTGTTGATCCGTAACACAGAGGTAACGGCGAGCTCACTTCCTGCTTGATCCTGATTGGTCAGAACAGACGCGCTCTGCTGAAGTCACGTAGCTGTTTAGCCGCTGTGATTTACACTCCCTCAATGAAGAGAAGAGGTTCATTTAAAAAAGTAAAAATTTAAAAAAAATAAAATAAATTCGGAATAATTGAATTTCACGATATAAAAATGAGGTTGCTACAATTTTTACAGATGCTACTGACTTTAACAAAAATTTACGTCTGCATCCTAACTCAAGCTACTACTACCATTAAATGTGCATTTCTAAGACGCACGAAAAAGTATTATTATTATTAATATCAGGCAACACAAACTGGTTTCATGATTTGTAACAATATTACTCATTAGAACATGCAGAAACTAAGCAATACATTGTTCTATTAATGTATTGATTTAGTTAAAGGGGTCATATGAGTCTTGTTTTCCTTCTTTAGTGTGTTCTGTAGCTGTTACGACGCTGAGTCTCCCACAGAAGGGTTTATTCAGCGACGGCTGATCCAGACCGGGCTAAACACGGCCCACATGTCTGCGTCACGATGTGGAAATATTTGCGTAACGCCGGCCAAATGTTCACGCAAAGAAAGAAGGCGTGGTTTCAGTAACGCAGCAGTGCTGATGCAGCCGCTCACTTTGCAGCAAAACTTTTAAACTTGAAAGAAATAAAGATTTGACATTTATGGTGACAATTATTGATATGGACTGATATTAAATTTTTTTTGTTTTGTTTTTTTGGCCATATCGCCCAGCCCTACCGAAACGTTTTTTCTTTAATGTTTTGTTCCCTTGACTTCTATGTATTTTAAGGGGAAGTGAGTTTGTACTGCTTCCTGACTCTGAGCAGTGATGAAGCAGCTTGATCGGGTGTCTGCGGTGTCTGACGCTCTCGCTCTGACCGCAGGAGAACGGGCAGCTCGCTGAGCGACGCGCTAATGAACACTTCGAGCGTCTGCTGGAGACGCTTCAGGAGCGCCGGACGGAGATGCTGCGCTCCATCGAGCAGAGCCGGAGTCTGCGGGTGGAGCGTCTGCGGGGGCAGGTGGAGGAGTACCAGGGCATGCTGGAGAACAGCGGCCTCGTGGGATACGCTCAGGAGGTGCTGAAGGAGACCGACCAGTCCTGCTTCGTCCAGACGGCCAAACTGCTGCATGTCAGGTTCGCCCCGAGCCGCTTAGCGCCGGCTCCTCGACACACGTGTCTGTAATCCAGTCTTTGTCCACTGGCTTGTGTTTCTAGATTTAAACAAGGTTCTCAGTACATTCTCTGTAATCCTGATCTCTATTAGCCACAAAGCTGCTTTGACATTCACTTTCCCACAAGCCCTGAGTCATTGTTTTTGATACGCCACATGATATTATAGCTGGAAACAGGAGCCGCTCTTTAGGATGGACTCAGTTACACGCTGTTCATACACATAACGATCGTTTCAAAGCAGCTTCAGAGTAATAATCACGTTGTTAATTTAGATGATTCTTCCCAGAGAACTAGATGAAGCTCATCAAGACAAACTTAATGTTGGCGAGCCTGAAAGTAGGGCTGCACGATATATCGAAACTATCTGAATATCGCAACGGCATTGCAGTATCTGAATCATTTTAATAACAGGCTACTTCAAAAGTTTTAGGTCAGCGCATGCAGCAGAGAATAGACTGGGAACGTGACAGACTTGGTTGACGTTAAAAAGAGTTTTTAAGTGCAGTAAGTTACAGAAAACAACTCCTTGCCGTCTCGTCTAAAGCGTGCGCTATATAGTTTTTAAATATAATTTAAATAGATTTTGCAGCAATATCGTATCTCTTATTGAAGATCTCATTTTTTTATGCATCGCTTTTTTCTGCGATATCGCACCGCTGTACCTGAAAGTTTGAGGTAGTTGTAAAAGCTTGAAGTTTGAAACGGTTCTAAAGAATTAAAATGATAGACGGATACAAATATTAGGTAGAATGGAAGCTTAAATTAGTCTAAATGACTTGGAGATGATGGATGGATGGATGAGTCTAAATGTGTTTTTACATTTGAGTGTTTGTCAGATGGAGTTTGAGCAGTCTTGGCTCTTCTGAGCTCTGTCAGTGTAAGTCTATGGGGTTTTTCCATCATTTCTAGGATAACCGCAAGTCTTTCTCAAGCCAATGTAATGAATAGAGTTGTTCCTCTGGGCTCTGTAATGCACTTCTGATGCTGTATAATGGTTATGATTGTAATCTTGAGTAATTCATCATGTTCAAATGAGACGCTTTATCTCTCGTGAGTTGAATGTGATTTTGATTGTTTTCGTCGACAGGATTCAGAAAGCCACGGAGTCTCTGAAGATGTTCCAGCCTGCGGCGATGCCGTCGTTCGAGGAGTTTGTGCTGGACACGTCGAAGGAGGAGCTCTTACTGAAGGAGCTGGGCTTCAGCGGCGGTGAGAACGAAGCGCTCGCTTTCACTGAGCCGCTGCGCCGTGAGCGGAAGCTCTTTAGTGAAGTAATCCACTTACAGGCTTCACCGAGAGACGCTTGCGTAACCTCAAAGCCAGTTAGGACGGGGTTAAAGGTGAACGGTGGCGTTTTCTTCTGCTGATCTGCAGAGGCGCTCGCTCGTCCTTCAGCTGTGAGGTCAGTCCTGCTGAGCACAGGCTCTCAGGGAGCGGATGGAGAATCGGTGCCGCTTTATCCTGATTAGCGCTGTGCCCCGTTTCAACATTTTTACGTCATGAGACGCGTTCACCTGTTTAGATGGCATCCGCAGAAACACAGGAAGTTATTGATCGGCGCTAATGCTACTGACGGCTGTAATCTCTGTCATGGCAGCTGTTTGCTGTAATGTGATTGGCCGATTTTGACGACGAGGCAAAACTTCTGCCGCAGTGCCACAGACTCTCTCAGCGTGCTGGTTCTGCTGTCTCACGGTCTCCTCCGTCTGGTTTAATGCGTCTCCTGTTTGGATCAATAGCTTGTTATTCGCAGAGAAGCGCTTGGGCGTCGTGCCCGGGCTCTTGGCAGACCGGCTGGCCGTGACGGGCCCCGTTTCCACGGCGACCAGCGGGCCCCGTCCTCGGGGTCACGTGTGTCTCGCTGTGATGGAACGGTTTAACAACAATAGCAGGACTCTGTGAGACGCAGCTCTTAAGTGCAGTCAGCTGTGTTTCTGCAGCGCTGTACACGACACGCATCAGCTTCACAGACAGCAGTACAGTCATTACTCAGATCAGTTCAGATCAATAGCGGTGATCGATTGGCTGTAGGAAGCTCTGCAACAGACAGCAGTGTTATTATTGAGCTCGAGTCGGCTTCAGCTTGATTTGATTATGTGACCGGTGAGATTCAGATCTCGGCCTCGTGTCGCTGCTGCTTTCGTTGTGTTTTCTGAAGTTAAAGGCCTGTTGCTTGTTCATTTCTGCAGAATATCTTTGTGTTTGGAGCAGGCTTTCTGCAGTTTCTTAAAGTCTGTTTGATCATGTTTAAGGCCATTTAAAAGTAGTAGAAAAAAAGTCTTATTTATCATTTTAAGAGGGCTTAAATTTGGGAAAGGATTGTTAAACTTCAAAAGGCTACGATTAATTAAATAAACATGAGTGCTGCACATTTAAGTCAAAACATGGCACTGTTGTACGTTCAACAGGTTCGTGTATTGATATATGAGAACGTTAACCAATTTACATAAATATTGAATGAAACATGTCTTGATGATTTAAACTTGCAGTTACTCTGTTTAGCAGTTGAATGTGAAGCAGCCCGTTTAATTAATTCAAAAGGAATTTGGTTTATTTTGAGATTGTGTGAGTGTTTGTATTCACTTTATTTGTGCAGCTCTTTAAAAAGTCTTATGTATGATGTTAAAAACTGCAGAAACCCTGTTAGAGGGATAAAAATGGCAGAAAATAATAACTTAATATAACCATAATAATAACTATAACTTTGTTGTGCTGTTCTTTCACAATAAAAAATAAAATAAAATACAAGTGCTTGATTGGTAGCCTTTTATAGAAAAAACAGATTGAAGAAGACATTGAGTGCAGACTGAACAGCTGATGATGGTCTCTCTCTTCAGTTCCTGAGCCTCCAGTGATCGATCTCTCTCGCTGCCGCGTTTATAACGAGGGTCTGATCCACTGGCGTCTGTCTGAAGACTCTCTGCCCACCGATCATCACATCGTGGAGTTCAGGAAGCTGGGATCTGAGGAAGAGCAGCAGTGGAGCGCGAGCGAGCCCGTGTTCGGCTGCAGCACCGTGCTGTCTGACCTCAGCGCAGACTCCAGCTACGCCTTCAGAGTCAAGAGCTGCAGGAACCGAGTCTACAGCCCCAGCAGCCCCGAGGTGACCCTGCACACGCCTCCAGCGCCGGGTAAACACACACACGCACAGACACGCACACAAACACTCACACTCGTAGCTGCTGCTCTGTTGTTTTGTCTATAAATACTACTGGAGTGTGTGAATTACACACTGTAATCAAGGCTAAAGATGAGAATGTGTGAAATTAGTGTTTTTTGGCCAGGCAGTGTATAGCACGGTGATTAACCAGACAATGTAAAAACGGCACTTCATGGCCAAAACACTGCTGACCCCTTGTGTGAATGAGTTTTCCTTCAGTGATGATGCACACAAACACATCAACAGCTTTGACTTTTATTGCTTCAAATTGAAAATGAAATAAGATGTTGTCAAAGGAGCTGTTGCAGAGGCAGCTGCTGTACCTGGAGATGCACTTCCTCTTCCTGTCCAGCAGGTGGCCGGAGAACATCCTTGATTTCACTAGTGTGGGTCTCGATCTCACAGCCGCCTGTCAAGAAACGTTCAGGCTCCTAAAAATAATGCAAACAGTGTTCCTGTCTGTCAGTGTTGCTGAGGTTTCAGCGGTCAGCGGTCAGCGCTGTGGTTGGCACGACAATGAAATCTTTAGAATCGGCGGGGTTTGTGCTTAATTGATCACTTGGGGAGTAAATCACATCCGTCATTAACGGATACGGGTTATGACTGATTCTTTCACCCTGATGATTAAATCTGTGTTAGTCAGACGTGTGTGTCCGTGCTCCTCAGTGTTTGGCTTCCTGTTTAACGAGAAGTGTGGGTTCAGCGCGGAGCGGCTGCAGCTGAGCAAGCGCCGGGACTCTGTGGAGAGCGTGGCGGGGATGAGCTTGCTCTTAGCTGCGGAGCGAGTGCAGACGGGGAGCTACATCTGCCTCGACTACATCATCGGAGACACGGGCATCTCTCACGGACGCCATTACTGGGCTTTCCGTGTGCAGCCTGATTCATACCTGATCAAAGTGGGAGTGGCTTCTGACTCCAAACTAACTGAGTGGTTTCACAACCCACGAGACACCAGCAGCCCCCGGTGAGACCCCCCCCCCCACACACACACACACTCACCCTAGCACACACAGACAAGCGCACACACACACTCACCCTAGCACACACAGACAAGCGCGCACACACACACACAACCCTTAGATTTTCAAAAAAACACCATTTAGTATGTTTTTAAGCCTTTTGAATTACGGGGACATAGACAGTGTCCTCATAAACCACCTTCAAATTGTAATACCTCTGTCATACCCATGTCATTATACACATTTGTGTCCCCGTAAACCACAAAAACCAACACACACACACACACACGTTATGACTTTTGTTCATTTAGTAGACATTTTCATATTCATTCTCATTTGCACAGGTCCATACATTTTTAAAAAGTCCTAAATTTAGTTGTATCCTATTTAAGGCTATTGATCATAAATGGTTAAAAAAAAAAAAAAAAAAAAAAAAAAGTCTGTTATAATTTGATGAATTGCGATATGGCTTAATGTGGTGATTAAACTTCAAAAGGCTATGATGTCATATGAGCACTGCGCATTTCAAAGTCAAAACATGGCGCGGGTGTTCTTACATGAACGCATCTCTGAAGGGAACCGACTGTCTTCAGAAAAGGTTCATTTGGCATTTTTATTTTCGTGGTAATGAAAATGCCTGATAAAGTATCAGTTCAGCCGTTTCCAAAGAAACCACTGTATTTTTGCTGCTTGAAGAGCACCACCTACTGGCAGAGAATTCATTATTATTATTATTATTATTATTATTATTATTTATTTCATTTTTTTTCAACAAACCCTGCTGTTTTTGTTCAGAACAATGTGAAAATAGCCACTGGATCAGAGCGCTGTCATTTGCTGCCTGCAAAGTTTGTATTTGAGCGCTCAACATCATTAGATCAGGGGGTTCTGTCAGTGCTTTTTTGCCATGCAGAAGCTCAAAGGCCAATTTAAAATATTGGTACAGTAAAAAGTGCACAAAATCAGTATTTTGTTTAGCCAGTATTTGTGGGAGTCGAGAAATCATGTTGCGAAATTGGTCCAAAAGGTGTGCTTTTTTGCGCTAATGCATTGTTAAAGGATCAGCTGTCGTGTAATATTCCCATATAAAATTTTAACAGCCAATTAAAAGAAATATTGGTATAGTACAATTCGCTAATTCACAAGATCAATACATCCTTTATTAAACTGCTTTGTCGATTTTAACGCATCGTTACGAAGTGTCAATGCTGAATCAGTTCATTCGCGTCTAACAGTGCTTAAAGCGAGCAGCGTCATGCACACAGAAGGTGCGCTGCGTTATTTAAAGGGGAAGTTCACGCGTCACAGGAATAAGTAGCTGTATTCTGATCACTTTTATGCCACTGATCTGGCTTTTATATGTAGTTTTATTACTTAATTTGATCTTAAGTCAATTTTCAAATAAATCATTCCTGATTTGTGGAGCTCACGATGCCCTGAATCTCCTCAAATTAGTGTCATTACTATGATGACCAATTTGAAACTGGTGCCATGTATGTATCTATCTATGTACCTTTCTTTCTTTCGATTAATCCTATCCAAAAGATGTGATTAATCTTTAACCCTAACCCATAAGATAACATAGCATTGGCCTACCCGCTCATACAGTGTTCGTGTTATTTGTGCAAGTCTTAAAAAAACTTTAAATTTAATTTTAAAAATCCTGCAGGTACTCTGTCATTCTATGAGAATAATTATACAGCACACATTTAATGCCACAGAGAAACGATATCGAATCCCTTTCGGAGCGCACAGACAGCGATCAGAATCAGAGCTCGAGCATTTAAAGTGCCAGCCATCAAAACTGCAGTGCGCTTATAATAAACACATGATCGCGGACGCTAGTATAGTTCTAGCTGTGATCGGGGCGCAACACACCGTCTGGTTGTGGTTTTATGTTGAATGACCAAGCTGCTTCTTGCTGAGGATTTTCATCTGCTCTCCCTGATGTTATCCGCTTGTTCCCGTCAGGTACGACCACGACAGCGGTCACGACAGCGGCAGCGAAGACGCCTGTTTCGAGGTTTCGCAGCCCTTCACGCTGGTCACCGTCGGCATGGGCCGGCTCTTCATCCCCAAAGCGTCCGCCAGCGCCGCCGGGGATCACAGCAGCCGCGTCCTGCCCATGCCGCAGAGGATCGGCGTCTGCCTGGACTACGACGTCGGCCGCGTCTTCTTCTACGACGCAGACAGCATGCGCTGCCTGTACGAGCGGCCGGTGGACTGCTCGGGGACCATGTACCCTGCGTTCGGGCTCCTGGGCGGCGGCGCGGTTCATCTGGAGGAGTTCATCACGGCCAAGCGGCTGTCGTACATGTGAGGTGTCTGTCAACTCCGTCTCGTTCTCTTGAGTTCCTCGTCGTGTGGCTCGCTGCTCAAATATACAAGTCAGTCTGGTTTAAGAGCCGAGTCGGATCTCGAGTGCCTTCAGCCGACCGCGACTTTCACACCATCAGGGTTCACGCAGGGCACCTTAATACACCGAAATCTAATGCAACGCCTCACGACGTCACTTTCTGAAGAATGTGCACTGATACTGTTA